>NC_069499.1:177712133-178012133 GCF_027579735.1 Bombina bombina | reverse complement strand
CTGGGCAGTCTCTAATCTTAATAACTAATGGCTCTATACATAGGGCAAATAGTAATGGTGATAAGGGGCATCCTTGCCTTGTCCCATTTCGAATATTAAGATTTTTAGACTGATGACCTGCCAGTCTTATGTATGCTGCTGGTGTAGATTAGAGGGTTCTGATAGCATTGAGAAATTCTTCCCGCATTCCTATACCTTTCAGCAGGGCAGACATAGAACGCCAATCCACTCTATTAAATGCCTTCTCTGCATCCAATGATAGGAACAGAGAAGGCACTCTCTCCAGAGATGCAAAATTCATCAGGTCAATGACGTTTCTAATATTATCAGGTGCTTCCCTGGCTCGGATGAATCCTACTTGATCTGAGTGAACTAGTGCAGTAAGGGGGCCATTTAATCTATTAGCTCGGATCTTTGTAAATAATTTAATATCCTGATTAATAAGGGAGATGGGCCTATAATTCTTACAATGTTGTTTGTTTTTATCTGGTTTGGATATGACTGAAATTCTCGCTAATAAAATTTCTTCTGGGATTGCTCCTCCTTGCATGATAGAGTTAAAGATTATTACTAATTGTGGGGCCACTATATTTCTGAAGGTTTTGTAAAATGCTCCCGTGTATTTGTCTAGGCCTGGCTATTTATTGGACTTTAGATTTTTAGTAGCCAATAACACCTCCGCCAAAGTTATTGGTGAGTTTAAGGTACTTAAATCTTCGGGGGCTATTGAATCTTTTTTTAGTGTCTCTAAACGTGTTCTATGAGTCTTATTCTGTTTGGAAGCCTCATCAATTAGGTTCCCTCGAATTGTAGCTTTAAGAGCACCCCATAGATACAATGGGTTATTAGCGGTCCCTTTGTTATCTTCTATGAAGTGGGCTATATTTGTGTGTATTTATTGAACAACCAATTGGTCACCTAGTAGCCTGGGGTTAAAGACCCAGTTCAGTGATCTGTTATGAATGATAACTCCAGTAATGGTTGCTGTTACTAGTGCGTGGTCCAACCATGTACAGGTATGTATACTAGCATTAGTTAGGAGTGGGACTAGTATTTGACAAAGTAGAATGTAGTCTATTCTGGACTATGTTCCATGCACTGGGGAATAGAATGTATAGTCCCTCTCGTTTTTGTTTACAGTCCTCCATGCATCTATGAGGTTATGATCTAGGAGGAAGTCCCCTAGAATTTTCTGAGAAAGGTTCAGATCTTTGTGGGAATTGTGTTACAACTTTAGTTCTGTCAATTTGATTGTTAAGAGTTAGGTTAAAATCTCCCCCTATGATCATTTTATATTTTTTCCAGAAAGTTAATTGCTTACTTACTTTAGATATGAAAGAGGATTGTCTCTCGTTTGGTGCATAGATGTTTCCTAGAATTACGGGGGGTATTGTGAATAAGTCCTCTAACTATCAGATACCTTCCGTCACTGTCTGTAATTACTTCTTCCTCCTTGAAGTTTAGGGATGCATACAAAAGAATAAAGACACCTTTATGTTTTTTTAGAACTAACAGTATGGTATTGCTGTGGATAAGATTTTTCCCAGTATTTAGGGGTACTATTTTTAGTGAAATGTGTCACTTGTAACATTATAATTTGTGCTTTTAAGGACTGCCTTTTTGCTTTTAATATTAGAATGTAAGCCTTGTACATTATGGGATATTATTTTAATAGATGCCATGGGATAAGTGTGGGATTTGTACAGCAAATGGTTTATGTTTAGGCCTGAAGGACTTCGAGTCGGTGTGCATGGTATTTAGGCTAGGTCTGACTGCTACACCTAGGAAGTGTGCATGGCTGAAATGCGTACTTAAAGTGTAGCAATGATGTGTGGTGTTGAAAATAAACATTCTCCCCAGGTTTCCATAAGTGGTTGATAGTGATGTACCATATACTGTAATTATATGTTCCTTATTGTGAGTTAGAGATAAAATAACAAGTTTCCATTGGTAGAGCATAAAAATTATCAAAATAACCGTAACAAATAAGTACATAAACAAATGAGTGATCAAACCGCAGTAATGTAACATTTACTGTTAACTCAATAATCAAAGGTATAGGGAAAGGATAGGAATTGGGTGAGGTCAGTAGGGAGGGAGCAGGGAAATAGGGGAATTAGTGGAGGACCCTTCTAGGCATTTCAAGTAGGATATGGGGTGAATGAGGGGTGTTAGTAAGGCATATGTGAATTACACAAAACAGACCTTATCTCACAACACTTATTATTAACAATGAGTAACAATAAGCCAAAGGAAATTCAGATTAATTCGAAAGCTCAATCCTCTGGAGCTGAGTTCAGGTAACCTGTGACTGAGCCTCCTGATCCTGATCTGCCCAGTACATGGTTCTAGCATCTCATGTCTCTTTTTTGTTTCTCTGTTTTCTGACTTGTGTCCAGTCACGCTGGAGTGATTTCCTTTGCGGCTTTGGTTGTGGTTTTGAAGGATATAGTTGCCTTCCTCTAGAGTGGAGCAAGAGTAAGTTGTATTGTGGTAGGAAAACACAAGTTTGAAGGGGAAGTTCCATCTGTATTTAATCTACACGTTTGTAAGGACATTTAGAATAGGTTTCAGTTCTCTTCATCTCCCCAAGGTAGTAGGCGAGAGATCGGAATAAATTTGCAAATGGTGTCCTTCAAAAGAGATTGTCGAAGTGGATCTTGCCGCTTTAATTATCTGATATTTGATGTCGAAATAATGCAATTTCACTATAACGTCTCTGGCCAGAGATGCTTGTGGAGGTTTAGATAATGCCCTATGTGCTTTGTCCATCAGGAGCATAGTAGCATCTGTTTTAGGCAATAGTTGAAGGAATATTTTCTCAAGCGTAACTGGAAGGTTAGAATAGCTTTCAGGTAAATTCCTAATACGTAAGTTAGACCTTCTAGATCTGTTTTCCAGATCTTCCAGTTGGTCTTCTAATTTCTTGATCTGTGAAGATTATTCTTAAATTGTATTGTGAATATATGGAATCAGTGGTGCGCCCTCCTATCTCTAGTATGTCCTGTCTCAGGTCAGCTAATTCTGTTTTAAGTTCTTCTTGGAAGAGGGCTTTTATTTGCACTAGTACTCGGATATCCTGTCATTCTCG
This sequence comes from Bombina bombina, assembly GCF_027579735.1. NCBI lineage: Eukaryota > Metazoa > Chordata > Amphibia > Anura > Bombinatoridae > Bombina > Bombina bombina. The sequence goes on along the minus strand of NC_069499.1, from coordinate 178,009,042 downwards.
GGTGTGACTGGGAATGTTTTGAAACAGTACTGGAGTCAGCAAGTAAGGGGGATGTTCAAACTTCCTCTTCCCAGTGTATTAACATTAAAGATATTTTCCTTTTATGGAATCTGATGTACTTCACACTTCACACTCAGACCAAAAAAAAAGTAAACGTGAAAAAAGGTATTGTAAGAAGGAAGGCAGCATTTCTGGGAATAAACAGGTTGTGTTAATTGGGGAAGAAACTGTTAATTGGGTGCAGAGTGAGCCATCAAAAGGAGATTTACCTGATTTGGACCAGGAACTAATCACAGGGTTGTCCGATTTTATGGATCTGCAAAGAGAGGATGTCCCCCTTAGCAGAGTTTATGACAGTGTGTCCCTGGTAGAAGGAACAGAAGTCAACCCACACCAAGAAATACAATTCCCCCATTTTGAACTCCAGAATAATTTATTATATAGGGTGTCTAAAGACAAAGACACTGGAGAAGTTCATCGTCAATTATTGGTACCTACTCCATATAGAAAAGAGCTTCTACGACTGGCTCATTCTGTTCCTCTATCAGGTCACCTAGGGAGGGAGAAAACTTTGTCTTGGTTGCTGACCTACTTCTTCTTGCCAGAAATGTTTAAGGAAGTTGAAAACTTCTATGCTTCTTGTCCTGACTGCCAGTTAGTTGCACCTAAAGGTACACAGAATGCTCCATTAGTACCTCTTCCTATAGTTGGTATACCCTTTGAAAGGATAGAGGTTGATCTAGTTGGTCCTCTGGAAAAGAGTGCCTCTGGGTATCAATATTTACTTGTTATTGTTGATTATGCTACCAGATACCCTGAGGCTATTCCACTTAGATCAGCCTCTGCTAAAGTGAGAGCCTCAGAATTATTGAAGTTATTCTCTTGGGTAGGTATTCTGGATACTAACAGACCAGGGCACCAACTTTCTATCACATCTACTCAAAGAAGTATGTGAACTCCTAAAAATAAAAAAACATTATGACATCAGTTTACCATCCTCAAACTGATGGCCTAATGGACCAGTTTAATCGAACACTGATATCAATTTAAAAAAAATTGTGTCCACTGATGTACATTATTGGGATAAATTACCTCCTCCCCTTCTGTTTGCAGTTAGGAAAGTGCCCCAGTCATCTACTGGGTTTTCCCCTTTTGAATTACTTTATGGGAGACAACCTAGAGGTATTCTTGACTTGGTAAAGGAAATGTGGGAGGAGCAAGTACTCCGGTCAGATAATGTGGTTAGTTATTTGCTTAAATTAAGGAAGTGACTGGATTTAGTTGGTATGCTGTCAGAAAAAAAACCCTTCAACATGCCCATTTGATACAGGAGCAATAATACAATAAAGGAGCCTGGTTAAAACAGTTTTGTCCCAGAGGCAATGTTCTTCTATTGTTGCCAAGTGCTGAGTCAAAACTCTTAGCCAAGTGGCAAGGGCCCTTTGGAGTATTATGGAAAGTAGGAGCTGTGAAAAGAAAGGAGAAGCAAATTTACCATGTTACCTTGCTTAACCCCTGGAGAGCTCAGGAAAGTATACTAATTTTTGCTGATCGCACAGAAGTAGCATTAGGTCCCCAAATGATTAATCTTGAGTAAACTAGCCAGATAACAATAGGAGAGAACCCCTCTAAAGAACAGAGGAATTAATTGCTTAATATGTTGGGTGAATTTAGTGATGTGTTTTTCCCAATTTCCTGGAAAAACTGATCTTATTGCCCACCATATTGAAACGCAACCAGGGTTGAAGATTGCCAGAAGCAATAAAGGAAGTGGTACGTTAGAAGTGGAAAAGATGATCGAGCTAGGGGTGATAGAGGAGTCCCAAAGTGAATGGTGTAGCCCATTGTGTTGGTTCCTAAACCTGATGAATCCGCTAGGTTTTGTATTGATTTTAGAAAGGTCAATATGATCTCTAAATGTGATGCATATCCAATGCCTAGAATGGAAGATCTGTTGGAACGATTGGGCAAGGCTAGGTGCTTAAGCACCCTTGATTTGACCAAAGGCTATTGGCAGATACGACTTACTCCAGAGACCAAGGAAAAAAACTGCTTTCTCTACTTCGTTTGGTCTTTTCCACTTCCTAATGCTCCCTTTTTAGGTTCATCAACAGAAACGAAGGGTTTGCAGGCAGCACCAATAGAGGTAAAGTTAAAATCCAAAGGCTTTATTTAGAACATGTTAAAAAACTTGTAACAATGCTTGAAGCACACACCATAACAAATATCGCCCCAGCACACAGGAGCTGTTCTCCGACGCGTTTCCTGCTTACAAGCACTGTGTATACAAAAGGGCCACAGAGTTACATTTACATTAACCCTAAGCCGCTTGGTACGCTCTTTCTGAAAGAACATATGTGTGAGTGCTGACCCCTTTTTAGGTTGCATGGGGCTCCAGCAATGTTTCAGATGCTAATGGAAAAGGTTTTATTAACCCATAGGGAATATGCAGCTGCTTACCTAGATGATGTAGTTGTCTATAGTGAGGACTGGGAAGATCATTTGGAAAAACTTAAGGCAGTGTTGGTACCATTAAGGAGGGCTGGCTTAACAGCAAATCCATCAAAGTGCTCAATTGGGAATACAGGAACTAAATATTTAGGATATGTGTTGGATGGAGATCGGGTAAAACCCTTAGTGAATAGGGTAGAAGCACTACTGAATAGTCCAACTCCTAAAACTAGAAAACATGTGAGAGCATTCCTGGGGTTTGCAGGGTATTACAGAAAGTTTACTCCCAAATTTGCAGCAATAGCGGCACCTTTAACTGACCTTACTAAGAAAACTGCTCCAGAGAAGGTTCACTGGACGGACTTATGTGAACAGGCCTTTCAGAAACTTAAAATGTTTTTATGTATCCTCCCTGTTTTCGATGTCCAAACTTCACTAATCCTTTTCTGTTACAGGCGGATGCTTCTAATGTGAGTTTGGAGGCAGTGTTATCACAGGATTTTAAAGATGGTGAACATCCCATTTTGTATTTGAGTAGAAAGTTACTGCCTAGAGAGACATCCTATTCTGTTATTGAAAAAGGATGTTTGGCAGTGAAGTGGGCTGTCCAGTCACTTAGATACTATTTGTTGGGTAGACCATTTACGCTTATTACTGATCATGCTCCACTTAAGTGGCTCCATGCCATGAAAGATACCAATCCTCATATTACTTGGTGGTATCTTACCTTACAACCTTTCACATTTAAGGTGAATGCAGATTTCCTTTCCCGGGAGGCTCAAAGAGTTTCCTACGCCGAGTGTACCTATGGCTACACTCTGAGGGGGGAGGTATGTAATGGAGTTTACAAACTGTTTTGCCTGAATGACTCTGAAAGGGTTAAAGAGTATCCTTTCTATAGACTTGATGCTGGGAGGGTCTGCAAGCAGTGCAGAGACTGCAGTCCTAATAGAATACAGGTGTCTAATAATTAGTTAAAACTATTTATGCCAGCAGCCTTGCTCTTAGGTTATCACAGACAGGAGAGATAAAGAACCTGCAGGACATGTGGCTGAGAGCTATAAGCTACCTGGCCTCTGAATGAAAGAGTACTGTTTTGTGGAAAATTACAAAGAAAAGGCATTTTGATTCACTTAAAACTCTGTCCTGTCCTTCTGAAATAAACCCTGCAGTGGCACACTATTACAGCCATATAAATGGATCATCTACAAAACATTTATGCAAAGAAAAATCTAGTGTATAATGTCCCTTTAAATAAAATGTTAATAATAAGCCAGAATCATAAAGCTTGAGGATAAAAAAAACTATATATATATATATATATATATATATATATATATATATATATATATATATATATATACTCTATCTTGTCTGATTTTTATATTACAGCCATCAAAATTTAAATGGTGAGATAAAAAAAATGGATGTCATGTTGCATTCATATAGAAAACTTTACGATGCCTGCTCCTGGCACTTGCGGTCTGGGATCTGCAACTGCACATGTCCAGCCCTGCTTCACCCCTACTGAGGATCCATTTGGGACCTGATGGTCTATTTCAGGGGAGACAGACTCACTCGTGGAGACATTGCATCCATTACTGAGGCATATCAATGTGGGCTACGCATCTTACAGAAGCCGATTACAGTTAACCCCACTGTATAAAACCGGGGTAGGTTAAACTCCTCTCTTAATCGAAGTCACATGGCAGACTATTTTTCAGGCAATCCAGATGACAATTCACAAACCTGCTTAGTGATATAACATTCACAACTTTCTGTGATGTTACTATGATAAGGTACTCTGCCTTCATGCACCTACATTTTGTTTCTCTGCTCAAGTCCTCTCCATTGCAATCTATAATTATCTATTTTCTCATCTGTGTGCCTATTAACAGACTATAACTTTCCTACTCTGGCCGGACAGATGTCTTATTAACTAAAAGCATATTATAGTGGTACTGAATATCAAAAACCAACCCTGCATTCCCATATAATATGTCTCATATCCTCCTACATACTATTCTCTTAGCTAACTCTCACCTTGTTATACCAGATTAGGGTGTATAATGTTTTATTATTACTATTATGCAGGCAATGCTCTTTATAGCTTTAACAGGCTCACATCTAATTGTTTCTAATTTGTGCATTTCAATAGTGACACCAGAAAGGTGCTGTGCATGGAAACATATTTTAGAGTATTTTTGAAATAAGATGGATTATATGTCTCATTATTGAATTGTAATATGTGGGAATGGATCTACCAGTCGGCTAGATTACGAGTTTTGCGTTAAGAGACAAAAAGCAGCATTAAGGCTCTTTTTCACTACCGCTGGTCTTGCAGGTATAACTGTACCGCACACTTTTTTGGCCGTAACGCAACGTATCTACCGCAGCTTTCAAACAGCCAATAGAATGCGAACTCAATCCTATTGGCTGATTGGATCAGCCAATAGGATTGAAGCTCAATCCTATTGGCTGATTGCATCAGCCAATAGGATTTTTTCACCTTTAATACCGATTGGCTGATAGAATTCTATCAGCCAATTGGAATTCAAGGGTCGTCATCTTGGATGACGTCCCTTAAAGGAACCTTTATTCTTCGTTAGCCGTCGGAAGAAGAGGATGTTCCGCGCCAGATGTCTTGAAGATGGAGCCGTTCCGCGCCAGATGGATGAAGATAGAAGATGCCGTCTGGATGAAGACTTCTACCGGCTTCGATGAGGACTTCTGCTGCTTCGTTGAGGATGGATGTCCGGTCTCCAAAAACTGTAAGTGGATCTTTGGGGGTTAGTGTTTTTTTTTAAGGGTTTATTGGGTGGGTTTTATTTTTAGCTTAGGGACTTTGGGCGGAAAAAGAGCTAAATGCCCTTTTAAGGGCAATGCCCATCCAAATGCTCTTTTGAGGGCAATGGGGAGCTTAGGTTTTTTTAGATAGGATTTTATTTGGGGGGTTTGGTTGTGTGGGTGGTGGGTTTTACTGTTGGGGGGTTGTTTGTATTTTTTTTTTTACAGGTAAATGAGCTGATTTCTTTGGGGCAATGCCCCACAAAAGGCCCTTTTAAGGGCCATTGGCAGTTTAGTTTTTATTTTGTGTAATTTAGTGTGTTTTTTTGTAATTAAGTTAATTGTATTTAATTAATGTAATGTATTTAATTGTAGTGTAAGGTTAGGTGTTAGTGTAAGGCAGGTTAGGTTTTATTTTACAGGTAAATTTGTATTTATTTTTACTAAGTAGTTAGTAAATAGTTAATAACTATGTAATAACTAGTCTACCTAGTTAAAATAAATACAAACTTAGCTGTGAAATAAAACCTAAGATAGCTACAATGCAACTATTAGTTATATTGTAGCTAGCTTAGGGTTTATTTCACAGGTAAGTATTTAGTTTTAAATAGGAATTATTTAGGTATATATTATAATTTTTATTTAGATTTATTTTAATTATGTTAAAGTTAGTGGGTGTTAGGGTTAGACTTAAGGTTAGGTTTAGGGGTTAATAACTTTAGTATAGTGGCGGCAACGTTGGGGGCGGCAGATTAGGGGTTAATAAGTGTAGGTAGGTGGCGGAGGCGATGACGGGGGCAACAGATTAGGGGTTAATAAGTGTAGGTAGGTGGCGGCGACGTTGGGGGCAGCAGATTAGGGGTTTATAAGTGTAGGTAGGTGGCGGCAAGGTCGAGGGCGGCAGATTAGGGGTTAATAAGTGTAATGTCGGTGTCGGCGATGGCAGTTTAGCGGTGTTTAGACTCGGGGTTTATGTTAGGGTGTTAGGTGTAAACATAAATGTTCTTTCCCCATAGGAATCAATGGGGCTGCGTTACGGAGCTTTACGCTCCTTTATTGCAGGTGTTAGGCTTTTTTTCAGCCAGCCCTCCCCATTGATGTCTATGGGGAAATCATGCACGAGCACGTAAAAACCAGCACACAGCAGCGCTGGTTTTGGAGTGCGGTATGGAGCTTAATTTTGCTCAACGCTCACTTATTGCCTGCTAACGCCAGGTTTATGAAAACCTGTAATAGCAGCGTTATAGGGAGGTGAGCGGTGACAATAACTTGCAAGTTAGCACCAAGCCACTCATAACGCAAAAACATAATTTATGTAAGAACTTACCTGATAAATTCATTTCTTTCATATTAGCAAGAGTCCATGAGCTAGTGACGTATGGGATATACATTCCTACCAGAAGGGGCAAAGTTTCCCAAACCTCAAAATGCCTATAAATACACCCCTCACCACACCCACAAATCAGTTTAACGAATAGCCAAGAAGTGGGGTGATAAGAAAAAAGTGCGAAAGCATAAAAAAATAAGGAATTGGAATAATTGTGCTTTATACAAAAAAATCATAACCACCACAAAAAGGGTGGGCCTCATGGACTCTTGCTAATATGAAAGAAATGAATTTATCAGGTAAGTTCTTACATAAATTATGTTTTCTTTCATGTAATTAGCAAGAGTCCATGAGCTAGTGACGTATGGGATAATGACTACCCAAGATGTGGATCTTTCCACGCAAGAGTCACTAGAGAGGGAGGGATAAAATAAAGACAGCCAATTCCTGCTGAAAATAATCCACAACCAAAATAAAGTTAAATGAAAACATAAGCAGAAGATTCAAACTGAAACCGCTGCCTGAAGTACTTTTCTACCAAAAACTGCTTCAGAAGAAGAAAACACATCAAAATGGTAGAATTTAGTAAAAGTATGCAAAGAGGATCAAGTTGTTGCTTTGCAAATCTGATCAACCGAAGCTTCATTCCTAAACGCCCAGGAAGTAGAAACTGACCTAGTAGAATGAGCTGTAATCCTTTGAGGCGGAGTTTTACCCGACTCGACATAGGCATGATGAATTAAAGATTTCAACCAAGATGCCAAAGAAATGGCAGAAGCTTTCTGGCTTTTTCTAGAACCAGAAAAGATGAAAAATAGACTAGAAGTCTTTCGGAAAGACTTAGTAGCTTCAACATAATATTACAAAGCTCTAACAACATTCAAAGAATGCAATGATTTCTCCTTAGAATTCTTAGGATTAGGACATAATGAAGGAACCACAATTTCTCTACTAATGTTGTTAGAATACACAACCTTAGGAAAAAATTCAAAAGAAGTTCGTAACACCGCCTTATCCTGATGAAAAATCAGAAAAGGAGACTCACAAGAAAGAGCAGATAATTCAGAGACTCTTCTGGCAGAAGAGATGGCCAAAAGAAACAAAACTTTCCAAGAAAGAAGTTTAATGTCCAAATTAATGCATGGGTTCAAAAGGAGGAGCTAGAAGAGCCCCCAGAACCAAATTCAAACTCCAAGGAGGAGAAATTGACTGAATGACAGGTTTTATACGAACCAAGTCTTGTACAAAACAATGAATATCAGGAAGATTAGCAATCTTTCTGTGAAAAAGAACAGAAAGGGCAGAGATTTGTCCTGTCAAGGAACTTGCGGACAAACCTTTATCTAAACCATCCTGAAGAAACTGTAAAAAAATTCTCGGAATTCTAAAAGAATGCCAGGAAAAATGATGAGAAGACACTAAGAAATATAAGTCTTCCAGACTCTATAATATATATCTCTAGATACAGATTTACGAGCCTGTAACATAGTATTAATCACAGAGTAAGAGAAACCTCTTTGACCAAGAATCAAGCGTTCAATCTCCAAACCCTTAAATTTAAAGATTTGAGATCCTGATGGAAAAAAGGACCTTGCGACAGAAGGTCTGGTCTTAACGGAAGAGCCCATGGTTGGCAAGAGGCCATCCGAAAAAGAATCTGTCCATGCTGGAGCTACCAGCAGAACAAACGAGCATTCCTTCAGAATCTTGGAGATTACTCTTGGAAGAAGAACTAGAGGCGGAGAGATATAGGCAGGATGATACTTCCAAGGAAGTGATAATGCATTCACTGCCTCCGCCTGAGGATCCCGGGGTCTGAACAGATACCTGGGAAGTTTCTTGTTTAGATGAGAAACCATCAGATCTATTTCTGGAAGTTCCCACATTTGAACAATCTGAAGAAATACCTCTGGGTGAAGAGACCATTCGCCCGGATACAACGTTTGACGACTGAGATAATCCGCTTCCTAATTGTCTATACCTGGGAAATGAACCACAGAGATTAGACAGGAGCTGGATTCCGCCCAAACCAGAATTCGAGATACTTCTTTCATAGCCAGAGGACTGTGAGTCCCTCCTTGATGATTGATGTATGCCACAGTTGTGACATTGTCTGTCTGAAAACAAATGAACGACTCTCTGTTCAGAAGAGGCCAAGACTGAAGAGCTCTGAAAATTGCACGGAGTTCCAAAATATTGATCGTAATCTCACCTCCTGAGATTCCCAAACCCCTTGTGCCGTCAGAGACCCCCACACAGCTCCCCAACCTGTAAGACTTGCATCTGTTGAAATTACAGTCCAGGTCGGAAGAACAAAAGAAGCCCCCTGAACTAAACGATGGTGATCTGTCCACCACGTCAGAGAGTGTCGTACAATCGGTTTTAAAGATATTAATTGAGATATCTTTGTGTAATCCCTGCACCAATGGTTCAGCATACAGAGCAAAGGAGATCGCGTCCGATGCAGCAGTCATAAGACCTAAAATTTCCATGCAGAAGGCTACCAAAGGGAATGATTGTGACTGAAGGTTTTGACAAGCTGATATCAATGTTAGACTTCTCTTGTCTGACAAAGACAGAGTCATAGACACTGAATCTACCTGGAAACCTAAAAAGGTTACCCTTGTCTGAGGAATCAATGAACTTTTTGGTAAATTGATCCTCCAACCGTGATCTTGAAGAAACAACACAAGTCGATTCGTATGAGATTCTGTTAAATGTGAAGACTGAGCAAGTACCAAGATATCGTCCAAATAAGGAAATACCAATACCCTGTTCTCTGAATACAGACAGAAGGGCACCTAGAACCTTTGTAAAAATTCTTGGAGCTGATGCTAAGCCAAACGGTAGAGCCACAAAACTGGTAATGCTTGTCTAAAAAAGAGAATCTCAGAAACTAAAAGGGATCTGGATGAATCGGAATATGCAAATATGCATCCTGTAAATCTATTGTAGACATATAATGCCCTTGCTGAACAAAAGGCAGGATAGTCCTTACAGCTACCATCTTGAATGTTGGTATCCTTACATAACGATTCAATATTGATAGATCCGGAACTGGTCTGAAGGAATTGACCTTCTTTGGTACAATGAAGAGATAGAATAAAACCCCAGCCCCTGTTCCAGAACTGGAACTGGCATAATTACTCCAGCCAACTCTAGATCTGAAACACATTTCAGAAATGCTTGAGCCTTTGCTGGGTTTACTGGGACACGGGAAAGAAAAAAATCTCTTTGCGGGAGGCCTTAACTTGAAGCCAATTCTGTACCCTTCTGAAACAATGTTTTGAAACCAGAGATTGTGAACGGAATTGATCCAAATTTCTTTGAAAAGAACGTAAACTGCCCCATACCGGCTGAGCTGGAATGAGGGCCGCACCTTCATGGGGACTTAGGAGCTGGCTTTGGGTTTCTATAAGGCTTGGATATATTCCAAAGTGAAGAAGGTTTCCAAACTGATACCGCTCCTGAGGATGAAGGATCAGGCTTTTGTTCCTTGTTGTGATGAAAAGGAACGAAAAACTATTATTAGACCTAAATTTACCTCAGATTTTTTATCCTGTGGTAAAAAAGTTCCCTTCCTTCCAGTAACAGTTGAGATAAAAGAATCCAACTGAGAACCGAATAATTTATTACCCTGGAAAGAAAGGGATAGCAAAGTTGACTTAGAAGACATATCAGCATTCCAAGTTTTAAGCCATAAAGCTCTTCTAGCTAAAATAGTTAGAGACATATATCTGACATCAATTCTAATGATATCAAAGATGGCATCACAAATAAAATAATTAGCATGTTATAGAATAATAATGCTATGAGAATTATGATCTGTTACTTGTTGCGCTAAAGCTTCTAACCAAAAAGTTGAAGCTGCAGCAACATCCGCTAAAAATATAGCAGGAGTAGAGACAGCCCCATTAACCTTAGGGATTTTGTCCCAAACTCTAATCTGTCAGATGGCACAGGATATAATTGCTTAAATCGTTTTAAAAGGAGTAAATGAATTACCCAAATTATTCCATTCCCTGGAAATTACTTCAGAAATAGCATCAGGGACAGGAAACACTTCTGGAATAACTACAAGAGATTTAAAAACCTTATTTAAACGTTTAGTTTTAGTATCAAGAGGACCAGAATCCTCTATTTCTAATGCAATTAATACTTCTTTAAATAAAGAACGAATAAATTCCATCTTGAACAAATACAAAAGATTTATCAGCATCAACCTCTGAGACAGAAACCTCTGAACCAGAAGAACCATTATCAGTATCAGAATGATGATGTCCATTTAAAAATTCATCTGAAAAAAGAGAAGTTTTAAAAGACTTTTATGTATACTAGAAGGAGAAATAACAGACATAGCCTTCTTAATGGATTTAGAAACAAAATCTCTTATGTTATCAGGAACACTCTGAGTATTAGATGTTGACGGAACAGCAACAGGTAATGTAACAGTACTAAAGGAAAATTTATCTGCATTAACAAGTTTGTCATAACATTTAATACAAACAACAGCTGAAGGAACAGATCCCAAAAGTGATACACTTAGCTTTGGTAGCTCCAGCACCGGGCAGCGATTTTCCTGAAGTATCTTCTGACTCAGTTGCAACGTGGAACATCTTGCGATATGTAATAGAAAAAACAACATATAAAGCAAAATTGATCAAATTCCTTAAATGACAGTTTCAGGAATGGGGAAAAAATGCCAGTGAACAAGCTTCTAGCAACCAGAAGCAATAAATAATGAGACTTAAATAATGTGGAGACAAAAGTGATGCCCATATTTTTTTAGCGCCAAATAAGACGCCCACATTATTTGGCGCCTAAATGCTTTTGGCGCCAAAAATGACGCCACATCCGGAACGCCGACACTTTTGACGCAAAAGAACGTAAAAAATAACGCAACTTCCGGCGACACGTATGACGCCGGAAACAGAAAAAAAAATTTGCGCCAAAAAAGTCTGCGCCAAGAATGACGCAATAAAATGAAGCATTTTCAGCCCCCGCGAGCCTAACAGCCCACAGGGAAAAAGTCAAATTTTTTTAAGGTAAGAAAAAATGATTGATTCAAATGCATTATCCCAAATATGAAACTGACTGTCTGAAAATAAGGAATGTTGAACATCCTGAGTCAAGGCAAATAAATGTTTGAATACATATATTTAGAACTTTATAAAAAAGTGCCCAACCATAGCTTAGAGTGTCACAGAAAATAAGACTTACTTACCCCAGGACACTCATCTACATGTTTGTAGAAAGCCAAACCAGTACTGAAACGAAAATCAGCAGAGGTAATGGTATATATATAAGAGTATATCGTCGATCTGAAAAGGGAGGTAAGAGATGAATCTCTACGACCGATAACAGAGAACCTATGAAATAGACCCCGTAGAAGGAGATCATTGCATTCAAATAGGCAATACTCTCCTCACATCCCTCTGACATTCACTGCACGCTGAGAGGAAAACCGGGCTCCAACCTGCTGCGGAGCGCATATCAACGTAGAATCTAGCACAAACTTACTTCACCACCTCCATAGGAGGCAAAGTTTGTAAAACTGATTTGTGGGTGTGGTGGGGGGTGTATTTATAGGCATTTTAAGGTTTGGGAAACTTTGCCCCTCCTGGTAGGAATGTATATCCCATACGTCACTAGCTCATGGACTCTTGCTAATTACATGAAAGAAACATACCACATGTATTAACTAATTCAGGGCTGCCCAATTTGATATGGATTAAGAGCAGACCTCACTCTTTATTACTTATATATAGTACACTACGCCTTTATATATTGGGTCTCATAATAATCAAATGGTACATATATGTCCCTCTGCTGTGTCATTCTTTCTTAGCTTAGTTCTCCTTAAAATGTTCCCAATTAGATATTACACATATATAAAATCTCCCTTTGTGAGAACGTCAATGAGTCTGCAATGTCAAGACTAAGAGGTGTATCTCAGTCATGAATTCTTTGATTAGCTCACAATCCTCTTTGCTAGTAGAACCTATATATGACACATGGAACCCCCCTTAGAGCATCCAGTATGGGTATATGGCACATCTTCCTTCTGAACATTTACCCTAGTGCTATATATTTTCCACAGGCTATATATTGGTGTATATTTGCGACCCTATGTTATTGTTTTCCTTATACTGTTTTATATATCATCATACATTGAAGTCCAAAAATGGCTTTGCATTTGTTTGTGACTTTATCTTTTAGTTCCCTCTACACTGTTTTAAATACTGCCACATGTTGTCCAAAAGTTGCAATGTTTTATATTTCAATGGTCCATGAGAGGCCATCTATACCATCAGATTTCCTCCTCTATAGTGTTCAAATTTATCAGGGTCCATGAGTGTCCCCTTATGTTATTGGAGAAAATTATAATTATACTTGTTAAAAAGAGGTTCCAACTCAAATTCGTACTATAACATTAATGCTGTTCTGTATTTTTATTTTTAAGATACCTATAACAATGTAATAATCAGCGATATGTCACTACCTATATTTTTTTATTACTGTGCTTGCTAACAACCTCAATAAAAAAAAATTAAAAAAAAAAAAAAAAGCATAATCTAGAATAAACTACCAAGGTCCCTTAAAGGGGCCCTTTGTAGGGCATTGCCCTAAAGTTTACAGTTCTTTTGCTAGAAAACAAAACAAACACCCCCTAACATTATACAAACCCCCACCCCACCATACCCACAAAATAAAAATAAAGTAAAACCTAATCTACCCATTGCCTTTAAAAGGGCATTTAGCTCTTTTTCCTGCCCTTAAAAGGGCATTTAGCTCTTTTATGAAATGTCCAAGCCCTAATCTAAAAATAAAAACGCACCCCAAAATGAAAAAAATACAAGATTATTATTATTATCATTTATTTGTATAGCGCCACCAAATTCCGTCGCTGGACAGATAGCACATTGTGCTAATGCACTGTTACAGAGATCTGTGGCAACCCAAGGGTTGCAGGTTCAATCCCGGCAAGGTACACTGAGCCTTTCATCCTTCCGAGGTCGGTAAAATGAGTACCATACAGTTGGGTAATAATACCCGTTATCAGTGCTGCGAGTCGATTAAGTTTGAGGTTGTGCGCTATACAAGTATCCAATAATTAATAAAATACATAACAAATCTAGTACAGGAGGAAGAGGGCCCTACTCTGGAGAGCTCACAGTCTATAGCTATAGACATAAGGTTGGGGTAGCTTGTTACATCGGTTGTAGTTGCAGCAGTCAGGCAGTACATGTATTAGTTTGGTTCGGATGGAGGAGAGATGGTAAGCCTCTCTGAATAGGTGACTTTTCAAGGAGCATCTGAAGCTATACAAGGTTGGAGACAGTCTTATGGAGCGGGGTAGAGAGTTCCAGAGGACAGGAGCAGCACGTCTTGGAGGCGGGAGTGGGACATAGAGATAACAGGAGTGTAGAGACATAGGTCAGTGGTTGATCGAAGAGGACAGGATGGGGAATATATCACGATGAGAGAGGAAATATAGTTAGGAGTTAGACTGTTGAGTGATTTAGAAGTTAGGGTTAATACTTTAAATTGTATTCTGGAGTGTATGGGGAGCCAGTGTAGAGACTGGCAGAGCGGAGCAGCTGATGTAGATCGGCAACTTAGGTGGATGAGTCTAGCAGAAGCATTCATAATAGATTGGAGGGAGGAGAGGTGGTGTTTTGGAAGGCCATTTAGGAGTAGATTGCACTAATCAATGCGTGACAAAATGAGGGAATGAATAAGTATTTTTGTAGTTTTTTGAGTAAGGAAGGGACGAATTCTGGAAATGTTGCGTAGGTGTGAACGGCAGGATTTGGTAAGCGCTTGTATATGTGGGTTAAATGTGAGTTCTGAGTCTAGTATGACCCCAAGACAGTGGACCTGGGGCGAGAGTCTCCAACCATCAGAGAAATGTCAGGTGTTGATGTCTCGAAAAGGGGGGATAAGAAGCAGCTCAGTTTTGGACAGATTGAGTTGGAGGTAGTGTGAAGACATCCAAGAGGAAATTGCAGAGAGGCAGTCATCTGGTTGAGTAAAGAGGGAGAGATATCAGGAGAGCAAAGATATAAGCATATAAGTGGTACTGGAATCCAAAAGAGGCTATGAGTTTTCCAAGGCAGCATGTATAGAGAGAGAAAAGCAAGGGGCCCAAGACAGAGCCTTGCGGTACTCCAACTGAGAGAAGCATCGGATCACAAGATATGGTGTTAAAGGAAACTGAAAACGAGCGGTTTGAGAGATATGAGGCAAACCAGGAGAGGGCTGTGTCTTGGATGCCAAATGAATGTTGTATTTTTAGGAGGAGAGGATGGTCAACTGTGTCAAAAGCTGCGGACAGATCAAGAAGAATTAGTAAGGAGTAATGGCCTTTTGCTTTGGCTGATAACCGGTTGTTTGTTACTATAGCAAGAGTGGTTTCTGTTCAGTGTTTAGGGCGGAAACCAGATTGTAGTCAATCAAGTAAGGAGTTAGTTGTGAGAAATTGAGTTAGCCGATTATAGACTAGTCGTTCCAATAATTTTGAAGCAAAGGGAAGTAAGGAGACCGGTCGATAGTTAGAAGGCATGGAGGTTTTTTTTAGGATTGGTATGATTGACGCATGCTTGAAGATGCTGCCTGGATGAAGATAGAAGATGCCACCTGGATGAAGATAGAAGAGGCCGTCTGGATGAAGATAGAAGAGGCCGCCTGGATAAGGACTTCGCCGCCTGGATGAAGATAGAAGAGGCTGCTTGGATGAAGAATTCTCGCCGCCTGGATGAAGATTGTTCAAGCGGGACTTCAAAAATTGTAAGTGGATCTTTGGGGGTTAGTGATAGATTTTTTTAATGGTTTTTTTGGGTGGTTTTTTTTTTAGTTTAGGGTTTGGGCTTTTCGTAAAAGAGCTAAATGCCCTTTTCAGGGCAAAGCCAAAGAGCTAAATGCCCTTTTAAGGGCAATGCCTGTACAAATGCCCTTTTCAGGGCAATGGTTAGCTTAGGTTTTTTTATATAGTTTTTTTTATTTTGTGGGTTTGGGGGTGGGGATTTGTAATGTTAGTGGGTCTTTGTATTTTTTTTTCAGGTAAGAGAGCTGTTTAACTTAGGGCAATGCCCTACAAAAGGCCCTTTTAAGGGCTATTGGTAGTTTATTGTAGGCTAGGTTTTTTTTTATTTTGGGTGGGCTTTTTTATTTTGATAGGGCTATTAGATTAGGTGCAATTCTTTCTTATTTTGGATAATTTCGTTTGTTATTTTTTGTAATTCAGTCTTTTTATTTTTTGTAATTAGATAGTTTGTAACTTTTAGAGTAGTTAGGATTTTTTTTAATGTGTATTTTAGTTTAATTGGTAGTTAGTTTAATTTTAGTTTAATACTTATATTATTTTAATTGTTAGTTTAAACTTATTTTTTTTAATTTGACAGGTAAGTTTTAATTTAATTTAAGATAGAGAAATTGTAATTTTAATCTAAAGTTAGGGGGTCGTTAGGTTTAGGGGTAACTAGTTTAAATTTTTTGTTTTGTTTTTTGCGATGTGGGGGCTTTCGGTTTAGGGGTCAATAGTTTAATTTAGTATATTTCATTGTGGGGGGCTTGCTGTTTAGGGGTTAATAGGTTTATTATAGTGGCGGCGGAATTAGGGCTTAATAGCTTTAGTATAGTGGGGACGATGTGGGCGGACGGCAGATCGGGGTTAATAATATTTAAATAGTGTTTGCGATGCGGGAGGGCGGCGGTTTAGGGGTTAATAACTTTATTATAGTGGTGATGATGTCAAGGAATGGCGGAATAGGGGTTAATACATTTTATTAATGGTGGCGATGTCGGGAGCGGCAGATTAGGGGTTAATAACTTTAATATAGTATTTGTGATGTGGGAGGACCTCGGTTTAGGGGTTAATAAGTAGTTTATGGATGTTAGTGTACTTTGTAGCAGTTTAGTTTTGAGTTTTAAGTAACAGTTTTGTAGCGTAAAACTCATAACTACTGCTTTTAGATTGCGGAACGGATCGTGTCATTATATGCTGCAACGCAAGCTTTTTAGACTCACCGCAAAACTAGTAATGGCAGCACTATGGAAGTCCCACTTCAGCAGGGTATTGACTCAGCAGGAATTCAAATGGTGCCTTGTCTAAAAGTCGTTGCATCATTTTGTCAAACTTTTCAAAGTGTTGGTCATGGCGCTGCTGTAGGTTGTTCTCCCATGCTGCGGCCATCTTGGCTATGTTACTCAGTGCTCCATTGGTTATATGCTCCCCAATTGATTATTATTTTATAGAGATTAGTTTGATTAGTTGGAACTGGCAAATATGGTATTATTGATAGTCGGGGTGTTCAGTTAGAGCAGGTCACCTCAGTGTGCTGAGGGAGAAGCGTTACCTAGTCACGGCCACTGCCCTAGGCCCTTGCCGTCCGATCTAGGGCTCTAATTTAAAAAATACAGTCAATAAAAGATCCTAGTTTCTTTTCCAAGGGTCCATATTCCCGATATGGAGCCAGATTACAAGTTGAGGGCAAAATATAGCTTCCGCAAAAGTGATATTTATGCTCAACTGAGTAATACCAGCGCATGCAAATGTGCGCTGGTATTACAAGTGAGATGCAATGCGAACACGGCCTCACATTCGCATTGCATGGAAGCATTGCGCTCATGAGAGCGCACTTTTATAGGCTTCCATAGACATGACATGAGAACTAGTGCAGCGAAGGGGTTAAGTCGCAGTGATGGGCAGTAAATATAAATATATATGATTATATATATTTATGTGTTAATATGTGTATATACGCATATTAACACATAAATATATATGTATATAAGCATATACATGTATATTTACAGAAATAACACAATCCGCATAAACCTCAATGTAAAGTCACTTTTCAGTGCGGTTTTTTTCTTACATCCCACATACGCCACTTTTAACCCCTTATAACGGCTTTTAGAAGTTATATTTTTTTTAAAATAAAGGTGTTTAAAACCAAAAATACACCACTTTATTTTGGGGGCAATTGGAGGACATTTAGAAAATTAACCAGAGATCTGATCTGAGGGCTAATTGCTACCATGAGCTTGTGGTAGCAATAACCAGCCTTGTGAATTTGACCATTTGCAGGCGCGCAATATATTAGCGCTCCACTTGTAATCTAGTCCACGACAGGGCACCCTGGTGGGGATCTAATGATTTATGAATCTTTGGTAGATGTTTGAAAATGGAGTCTCTGCCATCAAAATCTCTGCTGTATGTGCAGAAATAATGTCCTGTCTCGACGAAATGTGTAAAAATTCTTGTAATTCAGTTTTACATTTGGAGGTTGGATTACCAAGTCTACTAAATGTGGATGTGTTAACTAGCTCTCTATGACCCAGATTACAAGTTGTATAGCCTTAGCGTACACACCGCACGGAATGGGGCTGTACCGCTATTTCTATAGCTCCGGTATTACAAGTCACCCTAAAACTTTCTTTTGTTGTGCGGTATGGTGTGGTAAGTCGCATACCACACAAAAACAAAGTTTCGACATGCCGTGCTCAAGCACATTTTACCCTATAGAGATCAATGGAGAAAAAATGTAGGAAAAAAACCTAACACCTGCGATTGCGAAATGGCGATCACATTAACGCATTTCCCATTGAAGTCTATAGAGAAAAGGAAGTTTTGTAAAAACCTAACACCCTAACATAAACCCCTAGTCTAATAACCCCTAAACCGCCATCCCCCACACCACTAACAATAAAGCTATTAACTTCTAAACCACCATCCCCCCACATCGCCAACACTAAATAAAGCTATTAACCCCTAAACCGCTGACCCCCCACATCACAACTCCCTAAATAAACCTATTAACCCCTAAACTGCCAGCCACCCATATTGTGACAAACTAAATTAAACTATTAACCCCTAAACCTAACACCCTCTAACTTTAAATTAAAGTTAGAATATAACTACCTTAAATTAAATAAAAATGTACCTGTGAAATAAAAAAAAATAAGCTTAAACTATAAATAAACCTAAATTTACTATTAAAAGAAAAATATATCAAAAATGAAAAAACCTAAATTACAAAAATGTAAAAATCCTAACACTAAAAAAAACAAATTACACAAAATAACTAAATCTGGGGGGCGGAGCCTACAGCTGCTGTGGGAGGTCATGTTTTAGTGGAGCTCCTGATCTGCATTAGGTTTTAAAGAACTTTCTTTTACATAATCGGATTTCTACAGCTAAGTTTCTAGCTACATTCTCTTGGGAAGCCCTGGGAGAATTTGTGAACCTATTTTGCAAAACAGACCCTTCCTATGCTCTTCAGCTAAGCGGCGAGTGGACGGACCGCATGGCAGTGAGGCCTTTGTCATGCTTCTGTTCTCCTAAGCTGCTGGGGCTGCCGCACATTCCCCCCCAGGATTTGAATGATCCTGGGTTATAGGCAGTGAATAGTGCTGCCCTCCATTTTCTTTTCATATAAACAGAGAGCGATAGCAAAACCCTAAACAGCTTCAGCACTGTATATGAACGGGGACTCTAACGGTGGCTTTAACATTGAGGCTGTCTTGCAGACTACACTATCACTGCAGGAGACTAAGTTTGACGGCTGGGCATATGATGACCATTGAAACATGGGAACAATCGGTTTTGAATTCACTAACACAGCAACTCAACAAACTAGAAAGTGAACTCAGGTCATTGTTTCGGCTAACAACAGTATACTCTGCAAATACATAGAAACATAGAATTTGACGGTAGATAAGAACCAAAAAGGCCCATCAAGTCTACCCATATTACATGTTACTTTTTCCTTAGGATAGCCTTATGCATGTCCCAGGCATATTTAAATTCCTTTACAGTCTTTGTGTTTACCACCTCAAATGGAAGTTCATTCCATGAATCCACCACCCTTTCTGTAAAAAAAATGCTTCCTTAAATTTCTCCTGAATCTGCTACCCTCTAACTTTAGATTGTGACCCCTTGTTTTGGCATTTTTTTTTTTTTTTGAAAAATGCTTTCAGCTTCTATTTTATTAAATGCCTTCATATATTTGGTTTCTATCATGTCACCTCTTTCCCTTCTATCCTCTAAACTATACATATTTAGATCATAGAGTCTTACGTTTTATATTTTAGACCATGTACCATTTTAGTAGCCCTCCTTTGGACAGCTTCTAGTTTATTTATATCTTTCTGAAGATATGGTCTCCAGAACTGTACACAGTATTCCAGATTTGGTCTAACTAATGATCTGTAAAGTGACATAAGAACCTTGCTATTTCTGCTACTAAAACCTCTTCCAATGCAACCAAGCATTTGACTGGCCTTGCTGGCTGCACTGCGGCATTGTGTACCAAATTTTAAATCATTTGAAATAATAATTCCCAAATCCCTTTCTTCTTTAATTACAGTCAGTAATGTACCATTGAGACTATAATCGGCCTTTGGGTTTTTGGATCCTATATGCATAATTTTGCTCTTGGTAATATTAAATTTCAGATGCCATTTATTTGACCAGTCCTCTAGTTTATTAATATCACAGTTCATTTGATCAACTCCTCCTGGAACATCTACCCTGTTACAAATTTTTGTATCATCAGCAAACAAGCAAACCTTCCCCTTAAGCCCACTTCCAATATCACTTATGAACATGTTAAACAGAACAGGCCCAAGAACTGATCCTTGGGGAACACCACTAGTAACTGATGCCTCATTTGAATGCACTCCATTAATTGAAACCCTCTGTCGTCTATCTTTAAGCCAGCATTCTACCCACTTAACAATCTTAGCATCTATTCAAAGGCAATACATTTTGTGAATAAGTTTGTTGTGTGGGACGGTGTCAAATGCTTTGCTAAAGTCTAGATATGCAACATCTATGGCTCCTCCCTGGTCTATTATTTTAGTTACATGGTCAAAGAAATCAATTAGATTAGTCAGGCATGATCTTCCAGCAATGAAACCATGCTGTCCTTTGTCTTCTAAGTTGTTTGTCTGAATGAAAGATACAAGTCTTTCCTTTAAAAGAGTTTCCATTAATTTCCCTGCATTTGAGGTCAAACTGACTGGCCTATAGTTAGCAGAATCTTCCCTACTACCCTTTTTATGAAGAGGGACTACATTGGCAATTTTCCAGTCTTTTGGAACAACTCCTGTTAGAAGTGACTGATTAAATAAATCAGCTAATGGAGTAGCTATTACGGATTGAAGTTCTTTTAGAACCCTTGGATGAATATTATCTGGACCCACAGACTTATTAACTTTTATTTTTGATAAAGCCCTTGAAACCTCTTCCGCTGTAAAAAGAAAAAAAAAATTTATGCTTAGATGATAAATTTATTTCTCTTGTGGTGTATCCAGTCCACGGGTTCATCCATTACTTGTGGGATATTCTCCTTCCCAACAGGAAGCTGCAAGAGGACACCCACAGCAGAGCTGTCTATATAGCTCCTCCCCTAACTGCCACCCCCAATCATTCGACCGAAGGCAAGCAAGAAAAAAAGGAGAAACTATAGGGTGCAGTGGTGACTGTAGTTTAAAAAACAAAAAAACAAAATAAAAACCACCTGCCTTAAAATGACAGGGCGGGCCGTGGACTGGATACACCACAAGAGAAATAAATTTATCAGGTAAGCATACATTTTGTTTTCTCTTGTAAAGTTGTATCCAGTCCATGGGTTCATCCATTACTTGTGGGATACCAATACCAAAGCTTTAGGACACGGATGAAGGGAGGGAT
Source organism: Bombina bombina (assembly GCF_027579735.1). Lineage (NCBI taxonomy): Eukaryota > Metazoa > Chordata > Amphibia > Anura > Bombinatoridae > Bombina > Bombina bombina. Next base: position 177,987,776 of record NC_069499.1, on the reverse strand, counting down.
AAGGCAGGAACTTAAACGGAAGGCACCACTGCCTGTAAGACCTTTCTCCCAAAAATAGCTTCCGAAGAAGCAAAAGTATCAAATTTATAGAATTAAGAAAAGGTATGAAGCGAAGACCAAGTCGCCGCCTTACAAATCTGTTCAACAGAGGCCTCATGTTTAAAAGCCCATGTGGAAGCTACTGCTCTAGTAGAATGAGCTGTAATTCTTTCAGGAGGCTGCTGGCCAGCAGTCTCGTAAGCTAAGCGTATTATACTTCTTAGCCAAAAAGAAAGAGAAGTTGCCGAAGCCTTTTGGCCTCTCCTCTGTCCAGAGTAGACAACAAACAAAGCAGATGTTTGATGAAAATCCTTCGTAGCTTGTAAATAAAACTTTAAAGCACGAACCACATCAAGATTGTGTAATAGACGTTCCTTCTTTGAAGAAGGATTAGGACATAGTGAAGGAACAACAATCTCCTGATTGATATTCTTATTAGATACCACCTTAGGAAGAAACCCAGGTTTGGTACGTAACACTACCTTATCTGCATGGAAAATCAGATAAGGGGAATCACATTGTAAAGCAGATAACTCAGAAACTCTTCGAGCCGAGGAGATAGCTACTAAAAACAGAACTTTCCAAAATAAAAGCTTAATATCTATGGAATGCAAAGGTTCAAACGGAACCCCTTGAAGAACTTTAAGAACTAAATTTAAACTCCATGGCGGAGCAACAGGTTTAAACACAGGCTTGATTCTAACTAAAGCCTGACAAAACGCCTGAACGTCTGGAACCTCAGCCAGACGTTTGTGCAAAAGAATAGACAGAGCAGAAATCTGTCCCTTTAAGGAACTAGCTGACAAACCCTTCTCCAATCCTTCTTGGAGAAAAGATAATATCCTAGGAATCCTGACCTTACTCCATGAGTAACACTTGGATTCACACCAATGAAGATATTTACACCATATCTTATGATAGATTTTCCTGGTGACAGGCTTTCGAGCCTGAATTAAGGTATCAATGACCGATTCGGAAAAACCACGCTTTGATAGAATCAAGCGTTCAATCTCCAAGCAGTCAGACGTAGAGAAATTAGATTTGGATGTTTGAAGGGACCTTGAAGTAGAAGGTCCTGCCTTAGCGGCAGAGTCCATGGTGGAAAGGATGACATGTCCACCAGATCTGCATACCAAGTCCTGCGTGGCCACGCAGGGGCTATCAAGATCACCGAAGCTCTCTCCTGCTTGATCTTGGCAATCAGACAAGGGAGCAGAGGAAATGGTGGAAACACATAATCCAGGCTGAAGGACCAGGGCGCTGCTAGAGCATCTATCAGCGCTGCCTTGGGATCCCTGGACCCATAACAAGGAAGCTTGGCGTTCTGATGAGACGTCATGAGGGCAAATACCTCCGGATGGAGCTCCCACTCCCCCGGATGAAAAGTCTGCCGACTTAGAAAATCCGCCTCCCAGTTCTCTACTCCTGGGATATGGATAGCTGAGAGATGGCAAGAGTGAACCTCTGCCCATAGAATTATCTTTGAAACCTCCAACATTGCCAGGGGGCTCCTTGTTCCCCCCTGATGGTTGATATAGGCTACAGTCGTGATGTTGTCCGACTGAAATCTGATGAACCTGACCGCAGCTAGCTGAGGCCAAGCCTGAAGAGCATTGAATATCGCTCTTAGTTCCAGAATGTTTATTGGAAAGAGGGCCTCCTCCTGAGTCCACGAACCCTGAGCCTTCAGGGAGTTCCAGACTGCACCCCAGCCCAGATGGCTGGCATCTGTCGTTACTATAGTCCATTCTGGCCAGTGGAAACTCATTCCCTTAGACAGATGGACCCGAGATAGCCACCAGAGAAGAGAATCCCTGGTCTCTTGATCCAGATTTAGTAGAGGAGACAAATCTGTGTAATCCCCATTCCACTGATTGAGCATGCAAAGTTGCAGTGGTCTGAGATGTAGGCGGGCAAACGGAACTATGTCCATTGCCGCTACCATTAATCCGATTACCTCCATACACTGAGCCACTGATGGACGAGAAATAGAATAAAGAGCACGGCAGGAAGTTAGAAGTTTTGACAACCTGACCTCTGTCAGATAAATCTTCATTTCTACAGAATCTATCAGAGTTCCTAGGAAGGAAACTGTTGTGAGAGGTGAGAGAGAATTCTTTCCTTCATTCACCCTCCACCCGTGAGACCTTAGGAATGCCAGAACAATGTCCGTATGGGACCTGGCGATTTGAAAAGTTGACCCCTGTATCAGGATGTCGTCTAGGTAAGGGGCTACTGCTATACCCCGCGGTCTTAGAACCGCCAGAAGGGACCCTAGAACCTTTGTAAAGATTCTTGGTGCCGTGGCTAACACAAAGGGAAGAGCCACAAACTGGTAATGCCTGTCTAGGAAGGCGAACCTGAGAAACTGATGATGAAAGGTCAGTGCATTTGGTACACATTCTAAGAGGGGGTTCCACAATGGCTTCTAAACATAATGAACAAGGAGTTTCCTCTATGTCAGACATGTTTAACAGACTAGTAATGAGACCAGCAAGCTTGGAAAACACTTTAATAAATGTGAAAAAAGCAATAATTAAAAACGGTACTGTGCCTTTAAGAGAAAAAAACTACCACATAAACTGCAAAACAGTGAAAAAAAGTAGTAAACTCTACGAAATTTTTACTGTGTGTATAATCGACTAAAGCAGCATTGCACCCACTTGCAAATGGATGATTAACCCCTCAGGCCCAAGAACGAATTAGAAAAACTTAAAACCTGTTAACAAACAGTCAAACACACTGCCACAGCCCTGCTTTGGCTCCTATCTGCCCTTAAAAACGATTTTTGCAGGAACAAAACCCTCTATAAAGAGGTCCTATAAGCCAGAGGACTCCTTCAGGGAAGCTGGATGTCTCAGACTGAAAACGAAAATAGGCCCCTCCCACCATGCACTCAAAGTCAGAGGGCCTTAAAAAAGTACTCCTAGGAGTAATCTAACAAACCATGTGGAAATTAGGCCCCAAATAAAGATTTATCACCCTCAGAGAAAAAAACGTTTTTATTTATAAATCATGCAAACGTTTTTACACTAAGTAATATAGGTTTTAACATGAATATTATCCCTTTTTGCAAACATGATCCCAGTTGTTGTTAAATCACTGTATCAGGCTTACCTTAAATATACCAGGCACTGTCAGCATTTTCTAGACCTTATCATCTCTCTAGAAAAAAATATACTGAACATACCTCAAAGCAGGCAAACTGCAGACCGTCCCCCCAACTGAAGTTTTCTTTCCATACTCTTCAATTATGTGTGAGAACAGCAATGGACCTTAGTTACAAACCGCTAAGATCATCAAACCTCCAGGCAGAAGTCTTCTTCCAATTTCTGCCTGAGAGTAAAAACAGTACAACGCCGGTACCGTTTAAAAATAACAAACTTTTGATTCAAGGTAAAAACTACCACATCTCTCTTGATACTTCCTTTCTTGTCGAGAGCTGCAAGAGAATGACTGAGGGTGGCAGTTAGGGGAGGAGCTATATAGAGAGCTCTGCTGTGGGTGTCCTCTTGCAGCTTCCTGTTGGGAAGGAGAATATCCCACAAGTAATGGATGAACCCGTGGACTGGATACACCTTTACAAGAGAAAGTACTACTCACATTATTTACAGTAACATCCCTTAATAGCATCTCACTATCTTTACCAGACTGAACAAAAGTAATCATTTAAACAGTTTGCTATTTGTTTATCTTCTTCCACTACTCTATCCTCATTCTTCAGTCTAACTATCCCTCTGTTAGTTTTTCTCTTATCATTGATATATCTAAAGAAGGTTTTGTCACCATTTTTTTACAGATTGTGCTATTTTCTCTTCTGCATCAGCTTTAGCCTTTCTGATTAACTGCTTTGTCATCTTTTGATGACCACTTTGATAGGCACAGAACAATCCCAAATATCGGACTTTATAAGCTATAAATTTGAAGTGCAGACAGAGTCATTTGATTGCACCTCCCAACAAACTCCAACTTCTCCCCAGGACGACACTGACTTGGAGGAAATTGAAGCAGTTGGCCAGATAGTTCTGCCAACCCCCAGATGATTTCTACTATCAAAAGTCGGCACAGTCTTTAGGAGAATTTACAGCACTGGACTCCTTAGCAAACATAGCTGTGAGGTCAATGCAGGATTTTTCTCAAAAACATAATTTATGTAAGAACTTACCTGATAAATTCATTTCTTTCATATTAGCAAGAGTCCATGAGCTAGTGACGAATGGGATATAAATTCCTACCAGGAGGGGCAAAGTTTCCCAAACCTCAAAATGCCTATAAATACACCCCTCACCACATCCACAATTCAGTTAAACGAATAGCCAAGAAGTGGGGTGATAAGAAAAAAGTGCGAAAGCATAAAAAATAAGGAATTGGAATAATTGTGCTTTATAAAAAAAAAAAAAAAATCATAACCACCACAAAAAAGGGTGGGCCTCATGGACTCTTGCTAATATGAAAGAAATGAATTTATCAGGTGAGTTCTTACATAAATTATGTTTTCTTTCATGTAATTAGCAAGAGTCCATGAGCTAGTGACGTATGGGATAATGACTACCCAAGATGTGGATCTTTCCACGCAAGAGTCACTAGAGAGGGAGGGATAAAATAAAGACAACCAATTCCTGCTGAAAATAATCCACACCCAAAATAAAGTTTAAAAGAAAACATAAGCAGAAGATTCAAACTGAAACAGCTGCCTGAAGTACTTTTCTACCAAAAACTGCTTTAGAAGAAGAAAATACATCAAAAAGGTAGAATTTAGTAAAAGTATACAAAGAAGACCAAGTTGCTGCTTTGCAAATTTGATCAACCGAAGCTTCATTCCTAAACGCCCAGGAAGTAGAAACTGACCTAGTAGAATGAGCTGTAATCCTCTGAGGCGGAGTTATACCCGACTCAACATAGGCATGATGAATTAAAGATTTCAACCAAGATGCCAAAGAAATGGCAGAAGCTTTCTGGCCTTTTCTAGAACCGGAAAAGATGACAAATAGACTAGAAGTCTTTCGGAAAGTCTTAGTAGCTTCAACATAATATTTCAAAGCTCTAACAACATCCAAAGAATGCAATGATTTCTCCTTAGAATTCTTAGGATTAGGGCAAAATGAAGGAACTACAATTTCTCTACTAATGTTGTTGGAATTCACAACCTTAGGTAAAAATTCAAAAGAAGTTCGCAACATTGTCTTATCCTGATGAAAAATTAGAAAAGGAGACTCACAAGAAAGAGCAGACAATACAGAGACTCTTCTGGCAGAAGAGATGGCCAAAAGGAACAAAACTTTCCAAGAAAGTAATTTAATGTCCAATGAATGCATAGGTTCAAACGGAGGAGCATGAAGAGCCCCCAGAACCAAATTCAAACTCCAAGGAGGAGAAATTGACTTAATGACAGGTTTAATACAAACCAAAGCATGTACAACACAATGAATATCAGGAAGATTAGCAATCTTTTTGTGAAAAAGAACAGAAAGAGCAGAGATTTGACCTTTCAAGGAACTTGCGGACAAACCTTTATCTAAACCATCCTGAAAAAACTGTAAAATTCTCGGAATTCTAAAAGAATGCCAGGAAAAATGATGACAAAGACACCAAGAAATATAAGTCTTCCAGACTCTATAATATATCTCTCTAGATACAGATTTACAAGCCTGTAACAAAGTATTAATCACAGAGTCAGAGAAACCTCTTTGACCAAGAATCAAGCGTTCAATCTCCATACCTTTAAATTTAAGGATTTGAGATCCTGAAGGAAAAAAAGGACCTTGCAACAGAAGGTCTGGTCTTAACGGAAGAGTCCACGGTTGGCAAGAGGCCATCCGGACAAGATCCGCATACCAAAACCTGTGAGGCCATGCTGGAGCTACCAGCAGAACAAACGAGCATTCCTTCAGAATCTTGGAGATTACTCTGGGAAGAAGAACTAGAGGCGGAAAGATATAGGCAGGATGATACTTCCAAGGAAGTGAAAATGCATCCACTGCCTCCGCCTGAGGATCCCGGGATCTGGACAGATACCTGGGAAGTTTCTTGTTTAGATGAGAAGCCATCAGATCTATTTCTGGAAGTTCCCACATTTGAACAATCTGAAGAAATACCTCTGGGTGAAGAGACCATTCGCCCGGATGCAACGTTTGGCGACTGAGATAATCCGCTTCCCAATTGTCTATTCCTGGAATATGAACCGCAGAGATTAGACAGGAGCTGGATTCCGCCCAAACCAGAATTCGAGATACTTCTTTCATAGCCAGAGGACTGTGAGTCCCTCCTTGATGATTGATGTATGCCACAGTTGTGACATTGTCTGTCTGAAAACAAATGAATGATTCTCTCTTCAGAAGAGGCCAAGACTGAAGAGCTCTGAAAATTGCACGGAGTTCCAAAATATTGATCGGTAATCTCACCTCCTGAGATTCCCAAACCCCTTGTGCTGTCAGAGACCCCCACACAGCTCCCCAACCTGTAAGACTTGCATCTGTTGAAATTACAGTCCAGGTCGGAAGAACAAAAAGAAGCCCCCTGAACTAAACAATGGTGATCTGTCCACCACGTCAGAGAGTGTCGTACAATCGGTTTTAAAGATATTAATTGAGATATCTTTGTGTAATCCCTGCACCACTGGTTCAGCATACAGAGCTGAAGAGGCCGCATGTGAAAACGAGCAAAGGGGATCGCGTCCGATGCCGCATTCATAAGACCTAGAATTTCCATGCATAAGGCTACCGAAGGGAAGATTGTGACTGAAGGTTTCGACAAGCTGATATCAACTTTAGATGTCTCATGTCTATCAAAGATAGAGTCATGGATACTGAATCTATCTGAAAACCTAAAAAGGTTACCTAAGTCTGAGGAATCAATGAACTTTTTGGTAAATTGATCCTCCAACCATGATGTTGAAGAAACAACACAAGTCGATTCGAATGAGATTCTGCTAAATATGAAGACTGAGCAAGTACCAAGATATCATCCAAATAAGGAATACCACAATACCCTGTTCTCTGATTACAGACAGAAGGGCACCGAGAACCTTCGTAAAAAATTCTTGGAGCTGTAGCTAGGCCAAACGGCAGAGCCACAAACTGGTAATGCTTATCTAGGAAAGAGAATCTCAGAAACTGATAGTGATCTGGATGAATCGGAATATGCAGATATGCATCCTGTAAATCTATAGTAGACATATAATGCCCTTGTTGAACAAAAGGCAGGATAGTCCTTACAGTTACCATTTTGAATGTTGGTATCCTTACATAACGATTCAATATTTTTAGATCCAGAACTGGTCTGAAGGAATTTTCCTTCTTTGGTACAATGAAGAGATTTGAATAAAACCCCAGTCCCTGTTCCAGAACTGGAACTGGCAAAATTACTGCAGTCAACTCTAGATCTGAAACACATTTCAGAAATGCTTGAGCCTTCGCTGGGTTTACTGGGACAAGGGAAAGAAAAAATCTCTTTGCAGGAGGCCTTATCTTGAAGCCAATTCTGTACCCTTCTGAAACAATGTTCTGAATCCAAAGATTGTGAACGGAATTGATCCGAATTTCTTAGAAAAAACGTAATCTGCCCCCTACCAGCTGAGCTGGAATGAGGCCGCACCTTCATGTGGACTTAGGAGCTGGCTTTGATTTTCTAAAAGGCTTGGATTTATTCCAGACTGGAGATGGTTTCCAAACTGATACCGCTCCTGAGGATGAAGGATCAGGTTTTTGATCCTTGTTGTGACAAAAGGAATGAAAACGATCATTACCCTGGAAAGAAAGGGAAAGCAGAGTAGACTTAGAAGACATAACAGTATTCCAAGTCTTAAGCCATAAAGCTCTTCTAGCTAAAATAGCTAGAGACATATACCTGACATCAACTCTAATGATATCAAAGATGGCATTACAAATAAAATTATTAGCATGTTGAAAAAATGCTATGAGAATTATGATCTGTTACTTGGTGCGCTAAAGCTTCTAACCAAAAGATGAAGCTGCAGCAACATCCGCTAAAGATATAGCAGGTCTAAGAAGATTACCTGAACACAAGTAAGCTTTTCTTAGAAAGGATTCAATTTTCCTATCTAAAGGATCCTTAAGGAAGTACCATCTGCCGTAGGAATAGTACGCTTAACAAGAGTAGAGACAGCCCCATCAACTTTAGGGATTTTGTCCCAAAACTCTAATCTGTCAGATGGCACAGGATATAATTGCTTAAAACGTTTAGAAGGAGTAAATGAATTACCCAAATTATTCCATTCCCTGGAAATTACTTCAGAAATAGCACTAGGGACAGGAAAAACTTCTGGAATAACTACAGGAGATTTAAAAATCTTATCTAAACGTTTAGATTTAGTATCAAGAGGACCAGAATCCTCAATTTCTAATGCAATTAGGACTTCTTTAAGTAAAGAACAAATAAATTTCATTTTAAATAAATATGAAGATTTATCAGCATCAACCTCTGAGACAGAATCCTCTGAACCAGAAGAACCATTATCACAATCAGAATGATGATGTTTATTTAAAAATTCATCTGAAAAATGAGAAGTTTTAAAAGACTTTTTACATTTACTAGAAGGAGGAATAACAGACATAGCCTTCTTAATGGATTTAAAAACAAAATCTCTTATGTTATCAGGAACACTCTGAGTATTAGATGTTGACAGAACAGCAACAGGTAATGTAACAATACTTAAAGGAAATATTATCTGCATAAACAGTTTGTCATGACAAAACAGTACAAACAACAGCTGGAGGAACAGATACCATAAGTTTACAGTAGATACACTTAGCTTTGGTAGCTCCAGCCCCAGGCAGGGATATTCCAGAAGTATCTTCTGACTCAGCTTCATCGTGGGACATCTTGCAATATGTAATAGAAAAAACAACATATAAAGCAAAATTGATCAAATTCCTTAAATGACAGTTTCAGGAATGGGAAAAAAATGCCAGTGAATAAGCTTCTAGCAACCAGAAGCAAAAATAAATAATGTGGAGACAAAAGTGACGCCCATATTTTTTCACGCCAAAAAAGACGCCCACATTATTTGGCGCCTAAATGCTTTTGGCGCCAAAAATGACGCCACATCCGGAACGCCGACACTTTTGGCGCAAAAGAACGTCAAAAATGACGCAACATCCGGCGACACGTATGACGCCGGAAACAGAAAATAATTTTTTGCGCCAAAAAAGTCCGCGCCAAGAATGACGCAATAAAATGAAGCATTTTCAGCCCCCACGAGCCTAACAGCCCACAGGGAAAGTCAATTTTTTAAGGTAAGAAAAAAATGAATTATTCATATGCATTATCCCAAATATGAAACTGACTGTCTGAAATAAGGAATGTTGAACATCCTGAGTCAAGGCAAATAAATGTTTGAATACATATATTTAGAACTTTATATAAAAAGTGCCCAATCATAGCTTAGAGTGTCACAGAAAATAAGACTTACTTACCCCAGGACACTCATCTACATGTAGTAGAAAGCCAAACCAATACTGAAACGAGAATCAGTAGAGGAAATGGTATATATAAGAGTATATCGTCGATCTGAAAAGGGAGGTAAGAGATGAATCTCTACGACCGATAACAGAGAACCTATGAAATAGACCCCGTAGAAGGAGATCACTGCATTCAAATAGGCAATACTCTCCTCACATCCCTCTGACATTCACTGCACGCTGAGAGGAAAACCGGGCTCCAACCTGCTGCGGAGCGCATATCAACGTAGAATCTAGCACAAACTTACTTCACCACCTCCATAGGAGGCAAAGTTTGTAAAAACTGATTTGTGGGTGTGGTGAGGGGTGTATTTATAGGCATTTTGAGGTTTGGGAAACTTTGCCCCTCCTGGTAGGAATGTATATCCCATATGTCACTAGCTCATGGACTCTTGCTAATTACATGAAAGAAATAAGCAGTTAGGCTTAATGGTTCGTAACTCTCTGGATGGACCCGCATTAAGGAGAAGTTGGAACACGCAGAGGCTCACAGATCATGGCATCGAATCATTCACAGCCCAGCTGAAGAATAGACAAGCTGTTCAATACCAGTGGAACGTGAAGATTTACTTCATATATGGCTTCAACCAATATAAGTTTGGTGTGGGTTAAACTACTGACACTTCTCATGGTAAAGCTGGGATCCGGTAGCTCATAATAATACAGACTGACTTATATGCTCCAAATGTGTTACGAATGGCCAGTTATCGGTTTGATATATTTAGTTATCCCTCAAATATTTTTAAGGGTTTTCCTTGTATGTTTTATGTTAACAGCACTCCCAGTTAGTTCATAGGGAGACCGTCTCTGCTTATATCCTGCTCAACGTATGATAATGGGAATGTTTTTACTGCCTATTTGTCTTTTTTCATAATCCAAATGCTCAGTGAGGAAATGTGTTATTTGTTTAAAATTAACAAGCATAATACCCCAGCAGATGATTTTTACGGGTGACTACATAGTGACTATTGCCAGTTTTAAGTACTGGTTATATTTAACTTATTAGTGGTCACGATAGTGGTTACATGATGAGAATATGTGCTGGTTAGTATTAAGACTGTTTGTTCTGATAATTCTTTTATATTGAGTTTATATATGCTTAACTTGCTAGCTCCCCTGCTATAGCATGACTTATGCTATAAGTGATATGTGAAATTTACTAGTCTCAGCCATATACATCTACAGTTATTCTGTTCAAATTGGGTTTCCTGATCTAAAAGTGATTTTATTTTGCTATAGAAGTTTTTGTTTCCATCAAAGGACAAAAGAAAAATACCAAGAGCATTCAAAAGTTTTTCTAGCAGCACATGTGAACTTCACTAGTTGGGACTCCATAATAGACTTTCGTGGTCTGCCAAAGTAACCCACTTGATACGTGGGAATGGACTCATTCTGATGATTATGTTTATGTTGCTGGAATGATGTATATAATAAAGCTCTTTAAAAAAAATAACTAAATCTAACATTACAGAAAATAACAAACTAAATTATCCAAAATAAAAAAATTAATCCTAATCTAATACCCCATTTAAAATAAAAAAGCCACCCCAAAACAAAAACACCCCCTAATCTAACAATAAACTACCAATAGCCCTTAAAAGAGCCTTTTGTAGGGCATTGCCCTAAAGAAATAAGCTCTTTTACACAAAAAATACAAAGACCCCCCCTAACAGTACAACCCCCCACAATAAAAAAGACATAACTTAAAAAAAAACATTGCCCTTAAAGGGCCATTTGTATGGGTATTGCCCTTAAAAGGGCAATCAGCTCTTTTAGTGCCCATGAAAAAAAAGCCCTAATATAAAAAAACAAAACTCTAACCCCAAAATAGGTACTCACTATTCCTGGAGTCCGGCAGTGAAGGTCTTCTATCCAGGAGGTTACATCTTCATCCAGCACAGGACCATTTTCAATCTTCATCCCGGTGTCGCAGAGAGACCACGCCACGGTGGTGGCGTGGTCATCCGACGTGGAGGATCCTCTTCATGCGATCATCTGCCGCACACTGAAGATTCAATGTAAGGTACCCTTTTATATTGGGGTACCTTGCATTCCTATTGCCTGAAAATTTCAAATTCAAATCAGCCAATAGGATAAGAGCTGCTTAAATCCTATTGGATGATTTGAACAGCCAATAGGATGCAAGCAGCTCTCATCCTATTGGCTGATTTGAAATTTTCAGCCAATAGGAATACAAGAATACCCTATATAAAAGGGGTACCTTGCATTCAAGCTGCAGTGTGTGGCACAAGATCACATGAAGAGGATCTTCCACGTCGGATGACTGCGCCGCTGCCGGTCCGCCAGGATGAATGGTTCTGCGCTGGATGAAGATGGAGCGCCGCTCTTCAGGAATGGTGAGTACCGATTTTGGGGTTAGTGATAGTTTTTTTTTATAGATTAGGGTTTTTTATTTTTTTTTTAAATATTTTTATTGAGGCAAATAGAAACATAAACATTGCAAGCAAAATTGCCAGAGCTTAAAAATTACAGACCTTAATATAAAGTTCACAGTGGTATAATAATGTGTCTTAGATACATATAATTTCAAAAATTAAGCAGGCAAGAAATAGCAATAACCTCATTTTTTCCACATATATAAACCTCCTCTGTAAGTAATAGGTCACTCTTGGACCATAATAAAATAATAACAATCAATGGAGGTGAGTTGATCCATAGCCACTCTTGGGCTGACATTATTAATATATATATGAAACATATGAAAATAACAAAAAAAAAAAGGGCCACTTTTGGACCCTAGGTGCATTGTATAATAATAAGTAACATACTAACGAGAAACTTAGGGGGGGGGGGGAGGGGGGAAAACAGGCCACTTTTGGACCCTAGTGAATGTTTGATCTGAAAGCACCAGTAAAGTGGCTGAATAGACTAGATTGGACCTATTATGCCCTGAGGGGAAGGGGACCTATTCTAGCTTCCATGGAAATATTAAGAAAATTATAGCTATAACATTAAGCAGTACGGATACAAACATGCAGCCCGTAGAGATAAACCTGTGAGATGGGCCGCCACACACTCCAACCCCCTCAAACCACTTTATGGGAGATTAAAAACTTACACCCTGCCTGGTATAACGTTTCTATAGTACCCAGAGGTATGTAAAGTTAGTAAATTATTAATCCCATTCCAGGTTAAGCAGCGGGATTAAAATGAGAAGGGTGCCCACAAGTTACATCAGTAGAAATTTTTAACACCCAGCATAACAGTAGTATATTTACAGTGGGCTAGGACAGATAGGTAGACAGCTTGCTTCACATAATAGGGGAAATCTTAATATGCAACAGATAAGTAGAATGCTCGCTTCACATAGTAGGGGAAATCTTAATATGCAACAGATGAGTAGACTGCTTGTTTCACATAGTAGGGGAAATCTTAATATGCAACAGATAAGTAGACTGCTCGCTTCACATAGTAGGGGAAATCTTAATATGCAACACATAAGTAGACTGCTCGCTTCACATAGTAGGGGAAATCTTAATATGCAACAGATGAGTAGACTGCTTGCTTCACATAGTGGGGGGGATCTTAATATGCAAGGGATCAAGCTGTCCCGGCCGTGGACAGCCCATTTCCCATCTAAACAGTGTTGCAGATATTTATGTTAGATATTCAGTTAGCAGTGACAAAATATATCTATAACCCCCTACGATGACTATCCTCAATTATAGGATTATATGTTATATGAACAGAGCAATCATATAGGGTGAGGCTCACTCTTCTGTTTATGTTGCAGTGTAAATAAATTTTATAGTAAAATGTGCCCCATTCTATTATATATACGGGAGAAATACATGTCCTAAAGTACAATAAATAAAAAAAAACCCTTCAAGCCTATGTTAACCTGTGAAGTTACATGAAATATATTGAAAACAAAAATTTGGTTGGAGTAACAGAGAACCCCCCCAGATTTCAATGTAAAGGGCAGAAAAGATATCCCACTTAGACTGCACATTTACTACTGCTGGATACCAGGGAAATCTAGACTAGCTTAATGCTCAGTAAGCGTGACAAGGAGTGGCCTACATAGGTGCTTAACATGCAGGCAAGCCCTCAATAGTTTATCCGATGCCTATTTTCACTCTATCATATGTTAGGGAGAAGTCTTTTTCTGGTGATGAATAGTCAAAAAGAAATATAGACAGGGGCGACCACTTTTTACCTAATAGGCATATTCTTGAAACAGTCCCATGTGTAAAATCCATGTGATCAAGAGTCCGGTGATCGTAGGCTGCATCGCTCCGGTGGAGCTCCAAACCAGTGGCCGGTATGGACAGTTCTCTCTGCAGAGCTGTTGTGTGTATAATTAGACCAGTCCAGGAAAGCTGGGTATGAACCATTAGCGGAGCACAATTCTCGATGCGAGCCCTCAAGGGCTGAGGAGCTGCCACGGAGTCCCGTGCAGTCCGCTCACAGAGCTCTTCTCTTAGTATTAGAGGAGCGGCTTTAGCAGAATCCTTGGTCGCAGCCGACTCGGGAATATCAAAGTGATCAAGGGTTCTGTGTCTCCCGGTTCCTCTCTCAGAAAGGCGAGAGTCATGGCATGCTCCCATATGCGGGGGCTCCTTGCTTGTGCATGTCTTGTTGCACGGGGTCACCCCCTCAAAAGCTAGAAATAACTGCTGCGCAAACTGCTGCAACTGCTCAGCAATCACCGATGTTAGCCTCTGCTCCCATATAGTAAGACTGTCACTGTTCGGCACAGAATTTCCATCACGTAAGACTTTTTCCCAGGGCATAGTTCTCCCCTTATGATGTCAGGCCCAGTCAATTCAATTAGAGGCGATCAGTCAATTTTCACTTCTGTATCCTAATGCAGGATTTCGTAACCCCAGAGTTTGGGGGGGGGGTAAGTGTGCGGCAGCCCCAGACCTATGCTTCACTCTCCCCACAGGCCTCGCTTCTAGAGATCCTCACGCTACACAAGTGTAGTTGGTTGCAAAATGGCCTCTAGGCCTGTGGAGACAAGCGCCGCACAGCTGTCTCAGAGAACATAGGAGTAAACGCAGTCAAAACATCCACTCTTAACATCTGCTGGATCTCTGCTGAACAGATGCTGACATAGGACCATAATAGGGTAGATTTGGTACCTTAAACCCCCCTAAAATCTTTACAAATCTGAGGAGCTTCATAGAGACACATCCATCCGCAGTGAGAACAGGCTCCGCCCCCCTCAGGGTTTTTTATTTTAATGGGCACTAAAAGAGCTGAATGCCCATACAAATGCCCTTTCCGGGGCAATGATTAGATTAGGTTTTTTTTAGTTAGGATTTTTTTATTTTGGGGGGGTTGTAATGTTAGGGGGGGCACTTTAGTTTTTTGGTTAAAAGAGCTTTAGAGCAATGTCCTACAAAAGGCCCTTTTAAGGGCTATTGGTAGTTTATTTATAGATTAGGGTTTTTTGTTATTTTGTGGTGTTTTTTTTTATTTTAAACAGGGTATTCGATTAGGAATATCTTTTTATATTTTGGATTATTTTGTTTGTTATTTTCTGTAATGTTAGATTTAGTTATTTTAGAGTTTTTTTATTTTTTTGTAATGTTAGTTTTTTATTATTTTCGTAGTGTTAGGATTTTTAAATTTTGTAATTTATGTTTTTTATTTTTTGGTATATAATTTTTTTTAAATAGTAATGTTAGGTTTATTTATAGTTTAAGTTTAGTTTTATTTTTTCTAAGGTACTTATAATGTAACTAACTTAAAGTTAGGTGGTGTTAGGTTTAGGGGTTAATAGTCTAATTTATTTTGTCGCGATGTGGGGGGATGGCGGTTTAGGTTGATTAGGTGTTAGCGATGAAGGGGGATGGCGGATTAGGGGTTAATACTTTATTTTAGGTAGTCACGATGTGGGTGGGTGGAGGATTAGGGGTTAATAGGTTTATTGTAGTATTTGCAATGCAGGGGTGGTGGTTTATGGGTGTTAGTGTACTTTGTAACATATTTTTTATGACTACTGGTCTCTGATTGCAGAATGAATCGCTGCGGTATAGGCTATAACCCTAGATGTAAAGACATATGCACGACTTTTAATATCAAGTTGCTGACCATTCAGCAATCAAAGGCCATTTTTCAAGCAGTAAAGCCATACCGCACAACTTGTAATCTGGGTCTATATGCGTTATGCACATATTGTGCTTTGTCAGAATTTTGGATCACAAGCCTTTCATCATTCTGAAGTTTTCTCAGAGAACGGATCTCACTTTTGTTCATATTTTTCGAAACACTATATTTATGGATTTTGTTCTTTTTCTGTGTAATGAATTCCTTTTCAACCCCATTTTGGAAGACATCGATAAAGTCTCTCCTCATCTCTAATGGATAAAAGTGTTTATTGAAACTTTTGCATATAGTAGAGTGATTACACACTGCGGTTTAAATTAAACAAAATAGTAAAACCATTGACACCACAGTACAGCAACAGTATTATTAAAGGAACTCAATAAGTATATCAGGCTAATCATACCTATGACTTTCAATTTTAAATAATTATTTATTTGATACCTATACGTCCCTCTAGGCAACCATACTGCAACATATCTAACCACATTTGTGAATTTGATATTGCAACACATGTATTCTGTGTGTGTGTTTTTAACGTAAAGTTGTTTTCCCTATTTTAATTTCAACTCTATTAAAAGTTATATTTTAAAAACAACCATTCCTACCTGTCTATTTTTGTATAAGATTGGCAAACCTGTACATTTTGTGATTACAGTCAGAGATCTTATTGTAGATCATATTATTTCTTAATAAACTTCCTGAGTGCTATAAGTGTATACTTACATTAGGTTGTTTGCTTACCCCCTAATAATTTCTTTCTAAGTTTGTTTTATACACAGCACCCCCTAGCTCTATGTATATTTCAATTACCTTATTCTTTTATTAAATCAGAGCTATAGGAAGTTTTATTCGATTTATTCGATTTTTCAGTAGTGCCATTGGACCACTTTTTTCTTTTGCGCAACTCTCAGGTTATGCCTATTAAATATAGTGGTTACAATAGTCAAACTTCGTAATGTAATTAAATCACACTGCTCTTTAAAGTTTACCAAATCAACCATAATATCATTAGTTGATGTACTTTCTATATTAGAATACATTGTGATGGGGTGCATCATGTATAATTCAATACTTCCAAAACGCCTCTTTAATGTAAGCTGCTGAATGAATCTGTTAAGATCTAACAAAGTGTCAAATACATTAAAGTAACTACGAAGACAAATCCAAGTCCTTTAGCCAGTACCTTTTCATCAAACTCAGTTAGCGGTATATATGATAAATTAACTACGGATGTGAACAAAGCACAACCAAGTAACTCACAAAAGTCAATAATGAATGTCCGGTGCAACACCTAGGAGACCCCCCTCACGGGGCCTTAATGTGCAATGTAGAAAGCTTGAGAAAGGGGAAGGTGCCCAGAAACATTGCCCTTCCTAATAAAGGTAATAGCCTGCATACCGTGTGCCACCTTTTGTTTCTTTTTACATGATAAATTAACTACAGTACATCATGATGAAATTATATTGCAAGCTTTACTTGGTTCTTTCTTGCATCCTTTGGATTTCTTTGTTTCGCTCCAACAATTGTCTGGGACATCTTGAAAGTGTATTCAGATCTTTTTCGTTGCCCTCTCCTTTTTTTTTTTGAGACTAAGAAGATTTACTATTTAAGGTTTGCAACTGCATATCTTCTGCGGATTCATCAAGGGGAACATTATTGGTGGTAACGGCAGATTTCCCCTTTATGGGTCTATATAACGCCCCTCTTTTAGGTTTAACAACGCCATCACTAGTGTCTTTATCCTTGGAATTATCGCTAATAGGTGTAGAACAGTAATTTTCAAGGTGTTACACAGTGAGCAACCCCTTCAGCAAAACTTTCAAGATGAGCCCCCCACAGTAGGTGTTATTACACTCACAAGCATGCATAGACATCCACACAGATATCCACTCACACAGTTACACAAATAAGAAGAAAGGGTGTAGTACAGAGCATGGATAAACAGTCCTCTTTTTTTAATATGATCAGTGCAACAACACAAGGCTCTTATACACACACACAATTTCACAAGCACCATTAAGCAGCCACATGCACACACAAGCACCCATAGGCAACCTCAAATGTACACACTCAAGCCCCCATAGGCAGCCACATGCACACACAGAAGCTCCCATAGGCAGCCACATGCACATACACAACCCCCATAGGCAGTCATATGAACAAACACACACAAAAGCCGGATAGGTAGCCACATGCACGCACACACACACACACACACACAAGTCCCCATAGGCAGCAACATGCACACACACATACACTCACACAAACAAGCCCCCATAGGCAGCCACATGTGCACACACACACACAAACAAGCCCCCATAGGCAGCCACATGCACACACACACACATGCAAGCTCCTATAGGCAGCCATGCACACACAAACAAAACTTACTAAATATACTTCTCTGTATGTTTTTTCAATAACAGATACATTTCTAAATACAGTGTACAAACACTAGCACTTTTTATACAAGTAATACAGGCACACAAATATGCAGGCATTAATTTGCATAGTACTGGATATACATGCATTATTGGGTTAATTTCATTTATAGCCAGCATATGCTTTCAACCTTCCCTAACTTTTGCCTCTGTGCTAAGAGGATATGTTTTCAGCACTGTACATACAAAAGCACATGTAGCCCTTGAGCAGAAAAGTAAACCGGTGGACACTTGCACTTACCTACCATGCAAAGAGCTGATAGCAATTACTTACTAGCTACACAATGACTGAGACACCAGGTGGGTAACCACTTGTAAAACCAATTAAATGGGCATAAACATGGCACACTGCTTGTCCTGCACCCTCATACTGTAGTGCACTGTAGGTTGTCATTAAAATATGCAGTAAGGTATGATTTATTTTCAATTAGACAAAAATAATTACATTTAATATTAAGTGGTTTTTGCCCCTCTTGTCTGCTGTACCATTGTGAGTCATTTTGTATGTGCTGCTAATCAATTGCTGCCTGGTAACAGTAAGAAGTATCAGTGTGTCCCCTTACTCTACTTTGCTGCATGTTTTCAACTGCATGTTGTTAAAGTGAAGCAAGGACTATGTTTGTCCTGTCTGTACCACACATAACGCATGCTCCTTGCTTCACTATAACCAAATGCAGTTGAAAACATGCAGCAAAGCAGAGTCTTCCAGTCACTGAGCCTCACTGCACTCTCCTTAGAACGCCCCCCCCCCCCCACCCCACCCATGCTACTCAGGAGGGAGGGATCCAGACAGAGCCCAAAAAAAACATTATGCAGTACAAAAAAAAAACGCACTTCTGCTCCCGGGCCTCCCATTATGTGCCCCACAGTTTGATAAACACCAACATAGAGGATTTTGGGGTTTTCATCAGGAACTTATTTCTCTTCTGGAAAATGTAACCTTTCTTTTTTTATTACCCCTTTGAGTTTTATTTTTGGATCTACACCATCTATCTTGATTCCAACTAACAATGTTCAACTCATGATCCTTACAGACCCTATAATAATTTTTCATCTTAAATTCAGTCAACTCATCATCAAGGGTATTGAGTGTATCACAGCATCACTTACAGCTAGATTACAAGTTTTGAGCGATATAGGGAAATTAACGACCACCACAAAAGCGGCGTTATTTCACTTCCCTATAGTGCTGCTATTACAGGTTTTAAAAAAGCAGTCTTGTGCGGGCGATATCGTGGCGTTAAGCTCCATACCGCACCGAAATCAAGCGCTGCTTTGACGTGCTCCTGCACGTTTTCCCCATAGACATCATCGCTGCCACTTACATTACAGTTATTAACCCCTAATCTACCGCCCCCGATATTGCCGTCACCTACATACAGTTATTAACCCATAATCTGCTGCCCCTAACATCGCCGCCACCTACATTAGTTATTAACCCCAATCTGCCGCCCCCAATGTCGCCGCCACTATACTAAAGTTATTAACCCCTAAACCTAACCCTAACGTAACCTTAAGCCTAAGTCTAACCCTAACCCTAATGTAACCCTAACACCCCCTAACTTAAATATAATTAAATAAATCTAAATAAACCTTACAATTATTAACTAAATAATTCCTATTTAAAACTAAATACAAACTTACCTGTAAAAAAAAAAACCAAAGCTAGCTACAATATAACTAATAGTTATATTGTAGCTAGCTTAGGTTTTATTTTTATTTCACAAGTAAGTTTGTATTTATTTTAACTAGGTAGACTAGTTAGTAAATAGTTATTAACTATTTACTAACTACCTAGTTAAAATAAATACAAACTTACCTGTAAAACAAAACCTAACCTGCCTTACACTAAAAACTAACATTACAATAAAATAAATAAAATTAATAAAATACAATTTACTAAATTACAAAAAAAATAAACACTAAAGTACAAAAAATTTCAGGCTACATCAAGGGAGGAGAGGACATACACTTTTAAAAGGCCGAGTACGTTTGACCCTATTACCACCAACCCCAGTATCCGTACATATACCAGACTTGTGCAGCAGGATCTGACCAAATGCAGAAACATGAAGTTCAGGCATAACATAACATTGGAAGAGAGATTTGCCATTTAGAGTCTATCCAAGAACCAAGAGATAGTAATTTGTACAGCGGACAAGGGTGGTGCGGTAGTGGTGCGGATGAGATCATCAAACAGTTATCGAAAGCTGATACTTATAGACTACTGCCTGGAGATCCAACAACCAGCTTTAAAAGACTGATTGATGCAGTGATACAAGGAGCATTGGATAACGGTTGGATAGACAAAACTACCAGGGATTGGCTAATAGTGGATCACCTTATTAGACCTATTTTGTACACATTACCCAAAATCCATAAGATATGAAATCACCACCTGGTCTTCCAATTGTATCGGCCAGAGGATCACTTCTTCAACCCTTAGCAACATTTTTGGACCATATGCTACAACCGATGGTGACCAATATGAGATCGTATTTGAGGGACTCCTGGGCCTTGATTGAGACACTAACACAGGTGACAGACATCAGACCTGATGACATACTAACAAGCATGGATGTCAATAGTCTGTATACCGTGATCCCACAAGAGGAAGGCATTCAGGTGATCCTGAGAGCCTTACAGAGATATCATATGTGGGTCCCCCATCTGAATTTATCATTGAGTTGTTAAGGATATGTTTGCAGAACAATCATTTCAGATTTGAGAATTTGTACTATCTCCAACTCAGGGTTACAGCGATGGACTCAAACATGGCACCGGCATTCACAAACTTTTGCATGGAACACATCGAGGTTGATGTATTACAAGTGTATGAAAGTCCTGAGATAATTTTGTATCGTAGATACATTGATGACATCCTCCTAATAAGGAGAGGAACACAGGAGGGTTTAAACACTTGGGTTGAAACATTGAATAACTCCACATGCCCTATTAAATTAAAAGTGACAGCCAATAAAGAGTCCATAGAATTCCTGGATCTATGCATTTACAAAGAGGTTGAGGGGTTAAATACCACGCTCTATCATAAAGAAACTGATAGCAATTCATTTCTTCATGCTGACAGCTGCCATCCTCGTCCACTTCTTAGAGCTATTTCACGAGCAAAAATGCTTCGAGTGGCAAGCAATAATACATCCAGTGACAGACGTGCACTCATCATCAGTCCACAGCACCTTCTTTCAAAAAGAAGCTGGCTTGTCCAAATGTGCGTTTGCATACCTCAAGCGACTCTGTTTGTGGCGTGGCATCACTCTCCCATACAGCTTCTCATTGTGCAAAGAAATCATAAATTATGCCAGGGTATGTAAACTTATGAGCACAACTATATATATATATATATATATATATATATATATATATATATATATATATATATATATAGTGCGGGTAGCTCCTGTGAGTATAATAATTTATGGGTCTGTGTGGATTCTTTTCACTGGAGATATTTGAACACTTGGGACATTCTTCTTTTTTCACATCACGCATTCAAATTGTTGACTTCATATTATTGGACTGTGTCTCTTTGTCTGGTTCTCTTACTTTATTTGATTTTATTTTGACACGTTTATTTATTTTATGCTGTGTTCTTTTATTTATAATAGTATTTATGATATTATATAATTCTTTGAGTACAGCACCCAGTATTCTGTAACACGATTTGTGTGTACAAACGCAACTGTATTTATATTTAATTTTTATCCTTTGGTGTTAGTCGTTTACCACCTTTAGCGCTTTTTCATAGCCCCCCAGAGAGAGAGAGAGAGATAGATAAAGATATATCTATCGATCTATCTATCTATCTATCTATCTATCTATCATCTATCTATCTATATATATATATATATATCTACTGTATATCTCTATATATCTATCTATCTGTATATATTTATATATATATATATATATATATATATATATATACATACATAGTATCTATCTATCTATATATCTACCTGCAGCTCAAAATATGACTATCATATATTGTCTTGAAGAAGGCCCATCAATGGGTCGAAACGTTGACATCTACAATTAATATGAATTTTATTAGGAAATAAATATATACTATTTTGTTTCTATACAAATCCTGTGAGTGCCCTCCTACATTTTGATACTAATACACGAGGATAGCACCCAGGACGTGATTACACCCATGTGGAAGGAGTGCTGGGCTACCCGCTATGGATTATATATATATATATATATATATATATATACATATATATATATATATACATATACAGTCGTATGCAAAAGTTTAGGCACCCCTGACAATTTCCATAATTTTCATTTATAAATAATTGGGCGTTTGGATCAGTAATTTCATTTTGATCTATCAAATAACTGAAGGACACAGTCGGCTAGATTTAAAGTTGGGCGGTAGCCGTCAAAACCAGCGTTAGAGGCTTCTAACGCTGGTTTTGGGATACCGCCGGTATTTAGAGTCAGTCATTAAAGGGTCTAACGCTCAATTTCCAGCCGCGACTTTTCCATACCGCAGATCCCCTTACGTCAATTGCGTATCCTATCTTTTCAATGGGATCTTTCTAACGCAGGTATTTAGAGTCGTGGCTGAAGTGAGCGTTAGAAATCTAACGACAAAACTCCAGCCACAGAAAAAAGTCAGTAGTTAAGAGCTTTCTGGGCTAACGCCGGTTCATAAAGCTCTTAACTACTGTGCTCTAAAGTACACTAATACCCATAAACTACCTATGTACCCCTAAACCGAGGTCCCCCCACATTGCCGCCTCTCTATTAAAATTTTTTAACCCCTAATCTGCCGACGCACACCGCTGCCACCTACATTATCCCTATGAACCCCTAATCTGCTGCCCCTAACACAGCCGACCCCTATATTATATTTATTAACCCCTAATCTGCCCCCCTCAACGTCGCCTCCACCTGCCTACACTTATTAACCCCTAATCTGCCGAGCGGACCGCACCGCTACTATAATAAAGTTATTAACCCCTAATCCGCCTCACTCCCACCTCAATAACCCTATAATAAATAGTATTAACCCCTAATCTGCCCTCCCTAACATCGCCGACACCTAACTTCAATTATTAACCCCTAATCTGCCGACCGAATCTCGCCGCTACTGTAATAAATGGATTAACCCCTAAAGCTAAGTCTAACCCTAACACTAACACCCCCCTAAGTTAAATATAATTTAAATCTAACGAAATAAATTAACTCTTATTAAATAAATTATTCCTATTTAAAGCTAAATACTTACCTGTAAAATAAACCCTAATATAGCTACAATATAAATTATAATTATATTGTAGCTATTTTAGGATTTATATTTATTTTACAGGTAACTTTGTATTTATTTTAACCAGGTACAATAGCTATTAAATAGTTAAGAACTATTTAATAGCTAAAATAGTTAAAATAATTACAAAATCACCTGTAAAATAAATCCTAACCTAAGTTACAATTAAACCTAACACTACACTATCAATAAATTAATTAAATAAAATACCTACAATTATCTACAATTAAACCTAACACTACACTATCAATAAATTAATTAAATAAAATACATACAATTATCTACAATTAAACCTAACACTACACTATCAATAAATTAATTAAATAAAAACATAATTTATGCTTACCTGATAAATTTATTTCTCTTGTAGTGTAGTCAGTCCACGGGTCATCCATTACTTATGGGATTATATCTCTTCCCCAACAGGAAGTTGCAAGAGGATCACCCAAGCAGAGCTGCTATATAGCTCCTCCCCTCACATGTCATATCCAGTCATTCGACCGAAACAAGACGAGAAAGGAGAAACCATAGGGTGCAGTGGTGACTGGAGTTTAATTAAAAATTTAGAAACTGCCATAAAAGACAGGGCGGGCCGTGGACTGACTACACTACAAGAGAAATAAATTTATCAGGTAAGCATAAATTATGTTTTCTCTTGTTAAGTGTAGTCAGTCCACGGGTCATCCATTACTTATGGGATACCAATACCAAAGCTAAAAGTACACGGATGATGGGAGGGACAAGGCAGGAACTTTAAACGGAAGGAACCACTGCCTGTAGAACCTTTCTCCCAAAAACAGCCTCCGAAGAAGCAAAAGTGTCAAATTTGTAAAATTTTGAAAAAGTGTGAAGTGAAGACCAAGTTGCAGCCTTGCAAATCTGTTCAACAGAGGCCTCATTTTTAAAGGCCCAGGTGGAAGCCACAGCTCTAGTAGAATGAGCTGTAATCCTTTCAGGAGGCTGCTGTCCAGCAGTCTCATAGGCTAAACGTATTATGCTACGAAGCCAAAAAGAGAGAGAGGTAGCCGAAGCTTTTTGACCTCTCCTCTGTCCAGAGTAAACGACAAACAGGGAAGAAGTTTGACAAAAATCTTTAGTTGCCTGCAAATAGAACTTCAGGGCACGGACTACGTCCAGATTATGCAAAAGTCATTCCTTCTTTGAAGAAGGGTTAGGACACAATGATGGAACAACAATTTCTTGATTGATATTCCTGTTAGAAACTACCTTAGGTAAGAACCCGGGTTTAGTACGCAGAACTACCTTGTCTGAATGAAAAATCAGATAAGGAGAATCACAATGCAAGGCGGATAACTCAGAGACTCTTCGAGCCGAGGAAATAGCCATCAAAAACAGAACTTTCCAAGATAACAGCTTGATATCAACGGAATGAAGGGGGTCAAACGGAACGCCTTGCAGAACGTTAAGAACTAAGTTTAAGCTCCACGGCGGAGCAACAGTCTTAAACACAGGCTTAATCCTAGCCAAAGCCTGACAAAAAGCCTGAACGTCTGGAACTTCTGCCAGACGTTTGTGCAGAAGAATAGACAGAGCAGAAATCTGTCCCTTTAACGAACTAGCAGATAAGCCCTTTTCTAAACGCTCTTGTAGAAAAGACAATATCCTAGAAATCCTAACCTTACTCCATGAGTAACTCTTGGATTCGCACCAATATAAATATTTACGCCATATCTTATGGTAAATTCTTCTGGTAACAGGTTTCCTAGCCTGTATTAAGGTATCAATAACCGACTCCGAGAAGCCACGCTTTGATAAAATCAAGCGTTCAATCTCCATGCAGTCAGCCTCAGAGAAATTAGATTTGGATGGTTGAAAGGACCCTGAATTAGAAGGTCCTGCCTCAGAGGCAGAGACCATGGTGGACAGGACGACATGTCCACTAGGTCTGCATACCAGGTCCTGCGTGGCCACGCAGGCGCTATCAGAATCACCGATGCTCTCTCCTGTTTGATCTTGGCAATCAATCGAGGAAGCATCGGAAATGGTGGAAACACATAAGCCATGTTGAAGACCCAATGTGCCCCTGGACCTGGATCCGTAACAAGGAAGCTTGGCGTTCTGGCGAGACGCCATGAGATCCAGATCTGGTTTGCCCCAACGATGAATCAGTTGAGTGAAGACCTCTGGATGAAGTTCCCACTCCCCCGGATGAAAAGTCTGGCGACTTAGAAAATCCGCCTCCCAGTTCTCACGCCTGGGATGTAGATCGCTGACAGGTGGCAAGAGTGAGACTCTGCCCAGCGAATTATCTTTGAGACTTCCAACATTGCTAGGGACCTCCTGGTTCCCCCTTGATGGTTGATGTAAGCCACAGTCGTGATGTTGTCCGACTGAAATCTGATGAACCTCAGATGTTGTCCCTCGAATTCTGATTGGCTGATAGGATTCTATCAGCCAATCGGAATTAAGGTAGGAATATTCTGATTGGCTGATGGAATCAGCCAATCAGAATCAAGTTCAATCCGATTGGCTGATCCAATCAGCCAATCAGATTGAGCTCGCATTCTATTGGCTGTTCCGATCAGCCAATAGAATGCGAGCTCAATCTGATTGGCTGATTGGATCAGCCAATCGGATTGAACTTGATTCTGATTGGCTGATTCCATCAGCCAATCAGAATTTTCCTACCTTAATTCCGATTGGCTGATAGAATCCTATCAGCCAATCGGAATTCGAGGGACGCCATCTTGGATGACGTCATTTAAAGGAACCGTCATTCGGCGAGTAAGCGTCAGTTGAAGAGGTTGGATCCGCGTCGGTTGGAAAGAAGATGGCTCCGCTCCGCTCCAGAAGAAAGAAGATTGAAGATGCGGCTTGATAGAAGACTTCATCCCGATGATGGACTTTCGACTTCAGCCCGATGATGGAGTTCTTCAGCCGCCGCTTGGATCCAGACTTCAGCCCGAGGATGGACGTCACTCTTCAGCCCCCCGCTTGGGCTTGGATCAAGACATCGGAGGCTCTTCTGGACAGATCGGGACCCGGTGAGGTGAAGACAAGGTAGGGAGATCTTCAGGGGCTTAGTGTTAGGTTTATTTAAGGGGGGTTTGGGTTAGATTAGGGGTATGTGGGTAGTGGGTTGTAATGTTGGGGGGGTATTGTATGTGTTTTTTTTACAGGCAAAAGAGCTGAATTCTTTGGGGCATGCCCCGCAAATGTCCCTTTTCAGGGCTGGTAAGGTAAAAGAGCTTTGAACTTTTTTAATTTAGAATAGGGTAGGGCATT
The DNA here is from genome assembly GCF_027579735.1 of Bombina bombina. Lineage (NCBI taxonomy): Eukaryota > Metazoa > Chordata > Amphibia > Anura > Bombinatoridae > Bombina > Bombina bombina. The sequence continues at coordinate 177,961,194 of NC_069499.1, read as the reverse complement.
TTTTTATTTTTGGGGGCTTTGTTATTTTATTAGGGGGCTTAGAGTAGGTATAATTAGTTTAAAATCATTGTAATATTTTTCTAATGTTTGTAAATATTTTTTTATTTTTTGTAACTTAGTTCTTTTTTATTTTTTGTACTTTAGTTAGTTTATTTAATTGTAGTTATTTGTAGGTATTGTATTTAAATAATTTATTGATAGTGTAGTGTTAGGTTTAATTGTAACTTAGGTTAGGATTTATTTTACAGGTAATTTTGTAATTATTTTAACTAGGTAACTATTAAATAGTTATTAACTATTTAATAGCTATTGTACCTGGTTAATATAATTACAAAGTTGCCTGTAAAATAAATATTAATCCTAAAATAGCTACAATATAATTATAATTTATATTGTAGCTATATTAGGGTTTATTGTACAGGTAAGTATTTAGATTTAAATAGGAATAAGTTATTTAATAATAGTTAATTTATTTCGTTAGATAAAAATTTTATTTAACTTAGGGGGGTGTTAGGGTTAGGGTTAGAATTAGCTTTAGGGGTTAATACATTTATTAGAATAGCGGTGAGCTCCAGTCGGCAGATTAGGGGTTAATGTTTGAAGTTAGGTGTCGGCGATGTTAGGGAGGGCAGATTAGGGGTTAATACTATTTATTATAGGGTTATTGAGGCGGGAGTGAGGCGGATTAGGGGTTAATAACTTTATTATAATAGCGGCGCGGTCCGGTCAGCAGATTAGGGGTTAATAAGTGTAGGCAGGTGGAGGCGACGTTGTGGGGGGCAGATTAGGGGTTAATTAATATAATATAGGGGTCGGCGGTGTTAGGGGCAGCAGATTAGGGGTACATAGGGATAATGTAAGCAGCGGCGGTTTACGGAGCGGCAGATTAGGGGTTTAAAAAAATATGAAGGTGTCAGCGATAGTGGGGGCGGCAGAATAGGGGTTAATAAGTGTAAGGTTAGGGGTGTTTAGACTCGGGGTACATGTTAGGTGCAGGTGTAGGAAGTGTTTCCCCATAGAAAACAATGGGGCTGCGTTAGGAGCTGAACGCTGCTTTTTTGCAGGTGTTAGGTTTTTTTTCAGCTCAAACAGCCCCATTGTTTTCTATGGGGGAATCGTGCATGAGCACGTTTTTTAAGCTGGCCGCGTCCGTAAGCACCGCTGGTATCGAGAGTTGCAGTGGCGTTAAATTATGCTCTACGCTCCCTTTTTGGAGCCTAACGCACTGAAAACCCAGCCATTCTTTGAACTCTAAATACCAGCGGTATTTAAAAGGTGCGGCCAGAAAAAAGCACGCATAGCTAACGCACCCCTTTGGCCGCAAAACTCTAAATCTAGGCGAGTAACATTTCAGTAGTGATTAACAGAAAATGTGTAATATGCATCAAAACAAAATTAGACGGGTGCATAAATTTGGGCACCTCAACAGAAATAATTTATCAATATTTAGTAGAGCTTCCTTTAGCAGAAATAACAGCCTCTAGATGCTTCCTATAGCCTGTAATGAGTGTCTGGATTCTGGATGAAGGTCTTTTGGACCATTCCTCCTTGCAAAACATCTCCAGTTCAGTTAGGTTTGATGGTTGCCGAGCATGGACAGCCCGCTTCAAATCACCCCACAGATTTTCAATGATATTCAGGTCCTGAGACTGGGATGGCCATTCCAGAACATTGTACTTGTTCCTCTGCATAAATGCCAGAGTAGATTTTGAGCAGTGTTTTGGGTCGTTGTCTTGTTGAAATATCCAGCCACGGTGTAACTTCAACTTTGTGACTGATTCCTCAACATTATTCTCAAGTGAATCTCTGCCCAGCGAATTATCTTAGAGACTTCTAACATCACTAGGGAACTCCTTGTTCCCCCTTGATGGTTGATGTAAGCCACAGTCGTGATGTTGTTCGACTGAAATCTGATGAACCTCATTGTCGCTAGCTGAGGCCAAGCCTGAAGAGCATTGAATATCGCTCTTAGTTCCAGAATGTTTATTGGAAGGAGTGACTCCTCCTGAGTCCACGATCCCTGAGCCGTCAGGGAGTTCCAGACTGCACCCCAACCTAGAAGGCTGGCATCTGTTGTTACAATTGTCCAATCTGGCCTGCAAAGGGTCATACCTTTGGACAGATGGACCCGAGATAGCCACCAGAGAAGAGAATCCCTGGTCTCTTGGTCCAGATTCAGTAGAGGGGACAAATCTGTGTAATCCCCATAACACTGACTGAGCATGCAGAGTTGCAGCGGTCTGAGATGTAGGCGTGCAAACGGCACTATGTCCATTGCCGCTACCATTAAGCCGATTACTTCCATGCACTGAGCCACCAAAGGGCGAGGAATGGAATAAAGAACACGGCAGGAATTTAGAAGTTTTGATAACCTGGACTACGTCAAGTAAATGTTCATTTCTACAGAATCTATCAGAGTCCCTAGGAAGGAAACTCTTGTGAGGGGGGATAGAGAACTCTTTTCCTCGTTCACCTTCCACCCATGCGACCTCAGAAATGCCAACACTATGTCCATATGAGACTTGGCAATTTGGAAGTTAGACGCCTGAATCAGGATGTCATCTAAATAAGGGGCCACTGCTATGCCCCGTGGCCTTAGGACCGCCAGAAGCGACCCCAGAACCTTCGTAAAAATTCTTGGGGCTGTAGCTAACCCAAAGGGAAGAGCTACAAACTGGTAGTGCCTGTCTAGGAAGGCAAACCTGAGAAACCGATGATGATCTTTGTGTATCGGAATGTGCAAATAAGCATCCTTTAAATCCACTGTAGTCATGTATTGACACTCCTGGATCATAGGTAGGATGGTATGAATAGTCTCCATCTTGAATGATGGAACTCTGAGGAATTTATTTAAGATCTTTAGATCCAAAATTGGTCTGAAGGTTCCCTCTTTTTTGGGAACCACAAACAGATTTGAGTAAAATCCCTGTCCCTGTTCCTCCTTTGGAACTGGATGGATCACTCCCATAACTCTCTCTTTATCTGGTTTGCAGATAATTGTGAAAGGTGAAATCTCCCTTTTGGGGGGGAAGCCTTGAAGTCCAGAAGATATCCCTGGGATATAATTTCCAACGCCCAGGGATCCTGGACATCTCTTGCCCACGCCTGGGCGAAGAGCGAAAGTCTGCCCCCTACTAGATCCGTTACCGGATAGGGGGCCGTTCCTTCATGCTGTCTTAGAGGCAGCAGCAGGCTTTTTGGCTGCTTACCCTTGTTCCAGGTCTGGTTAGGTCTCCAGACCGACTTGGACTGAGCAAAAGTTCTTTTTATACAGACTAGCAATGAGACTAGCAAGCTTGGAAAACACTTTAAATCAAGTTAAGAAGCAAATATAAGAAACGGTACTGTGCCTTTAAGAGAAACAAGAATTTGAAAAACAGTGAAAAAAGGAAGTAAATCAAACGAAATGCAAAATGTTTACAGTGTGTATAATAAGGCATTGCACCCACTTGCAAATGGATGATTAACCCCTTAGTTCAAAAAACAGATAAAAAAAACGATATAGACGTTTTTTAACAGTCACACCAAACTGCCACAGCCTTGCTGTGGGCCTACCTTCCCCAACAAACGATTTTGGAAAGCCTAAGAGCCCTTTAGAGATGTCCTATAGCATTCAGGGGACTCCTGGAGGAAGTTGGATGTCTCAGTCTGTAAAAGTTACTGCGCAAAAAAGCGCTAAATTAGGCCCCTCCCACTCATAGTAACACAGTGGAAAGCCTCAGGAAACTGTTTCCAGGCAAATTTAAGCCAGCCATGTGGAAAAAACTAGGCCCCAATACAGTTTTATCACCAAAGTATATATAAAAACGTTTAAACATGCCAGCAAACGTTTTATATAGTAAATATAAAAGAGTATTACCTCAGAAAGTAAGCATGATACCAGTCGCTATTAAATCACTGTATTCAGGCTTACCTTACATAAATTTGGTATCAGCAGCATTTTCTAGCCTTCACATCTTCTAGAAAAAACTTAACTGCACATACCTCATAGCAGGATAACCTGCACGCCATTCCCCCGCTGAAGTTATCTCTCTCTTCAGTCATGTGTGAGAACAGCAATGGATCTTAGTTACAACCTGCTAAGATCATAGAAATCACAGGCAGATTCTTCTATTTTTCTGCCTGGAACAAAATAGTACAACTCCGGTACCATTTAAAAATAATAAACTCTTGATTGAAGCAAAATAACAGCTACATTTCACCACTTCTCTCTTACTACCTCCATGCTTGTTGATAGTTGCAAGAGAATGACTGGATATGGCAGTTAGGGGAGGAGCTATATAGCAGCTCTGCTGTGGGTGATCCTCTTGCAACTTCCTGTTGGGAAGGAGAATATCCCACAAGTAATGGATGATCCGTGGACTGGATACACCTTACAAGAGAAATATAAATATATATATATATATATATATATATATATATATATATATATAATAAAAAAGAAACGAAAAGATGCAGATGGCTGTTTCCAAAACATAACTCGACTTTATTCAAATAGTCACAATTGTAGCAATGACTGAATTTCTGCTGCTGACATGTTTCGCCTGTCAAGGATCCAGCACTCTCTTATCCTTCCACAACCTCCGGGGTGCAGTTAAAGCCCAGCATACAAAATCTCTCAAGAAAAAAGGCACTCTCCTTTATAGCAAGTAAATACTTTAGTAAAATTATTTACTTGCTATAACGGAGAGTGCCTTTTTTCTTGAGAGATTTTATATATATATATATATATATATATATAGATAAATATATATATATATATATATATATATATATATATATATATATATATATATATATATATATATATACACACACACACACAACACACAGAGAAAACCCAGCACTCACTTACAAGCTCTCAGCTAAGATTTAAAAGCAAAAATGGAAAGGTTAGTTACCGCATATGGCCAAATGGGACAAGCCCAGGTACCTCGTCAAGGTCCTTTCCAATACCTGGGACCCTAAAACAGCCACACAATGCAAAGTTTTCAAATCCAAACAAACTGGGAACAAGGGAAGGGTGCACAGGCATATGTAATCACCCTAGACATATACAAAACACGGAAGGGAACAGCACTCTCATACCAGACCGGTTACACATCCCATGACCCTGCAAAATGCTCAGCTGCGGTAACTAACCTTTCCATTTTTGCTTTTAAATCCTGTGAGAAGCCAGTGGCACCCAGGGCTGAGCATGTTGCAGGGTCATGGGATGTGTACCCGGTCCGGGAGAGAGAGGAGAAAAAAGAGAGGAGAGAAGAGAGGGGAGAGAAGAGAGGGGAGAGAAGAGAGGGGAGAAAAGAGAGGGGAGAAAAGAGAGGGGAGAGAAGAGAGGGGAGAGAAGAGAGGGGAGAGAAGAGAGAAGAGAGAGAAGAGAGAGAGAGAGAGAAAGAGAGAGAGAAAGAGAGAGAGAAAGAGAGAGAGAGAAAGAGAGAGAGAAAGAGAGAGAGAAAGAGAGAGAGAAAGAGAGAGAAAGAGAGAGAGAAAGAGAGAAAGAGAGAGAGAAAGAGAGAGAGAAAGAGAGAAAGAGATAGAGAGAGAGAAAGAGAAAGAGAGATAGAGAGAGAGAGAGAGAGAGAGATTAGGGTAGCCAACTATTTTTGGAATTGACAACATTTTAAGCAGAAAAAAAAATACACAAGCAGACTACAGTAGTTACTGAACCAGACTTTTCTTTCATATAGATGGTGAGAATCTAAGAGCCCTATAAAACCCCTCCCACCTCACACATACCTCAGTCTTTACGTCCGCTGGAGGTGGTTGAAGAATGAAGATGTGAATTTGATTTTTGAGAAAGTGTTTTTCAGTCTATATAGAAAAGGCCCGGTTTCCTCTCAGACTAAAGTGCTTGTTAGAGGGATTTATATGGGGTATGGTTTGTGATTCTTTTTTCACCTAATGGGAAATGTTTTCATAATCGCAGGGACTTTTGCCTCCCTTTATGGATCTACAATATGCTCCTATTCCTTAACCTATGCTGATATGTTTTAGTACTGGTTTGGCTGTCTGAAATTTATTTGCTGGTGAACGACTGGTGAACGACTGTCTATTGGTAAGTATAATTTATTAAACATTTTAGACACAATATAGCTATGTTATGAGCACGTTTTAAGTTTGTATAAATATTTGCTATTATATATGGCCCTGGGACAGAATCTTTTACACCAATCCGGCACGCTTAGTTTAAATTTTGTGCTTCAGCCTTTAGGGTTATGTGCGTCGCAGTTGCACACGTCCCTTTAGTCTTTCTATAGTTCTTTCGTGCATCAGCCAGTTTAAAGGGATACAAAACTCAAAATTTTTTCTTTCATTATTCAGATAGAGCTATCTTTATTTAAAAAAAAGAAGGAATGTAAGCATAGGAGCTGGCATAATTTTTGGTTCAGAACCTGGGTAGCACCTGCTGATTGGTGGCTAAATGTAGTCATTCAGAGATGCAGCCTGAAAGCTGTTTTGGGGCCTGATATATAGGACAGGCATTGTGAAGTTCACCAGGTCTGCCCTTATTTCACTGAATCAAAAATTAGATGCCAACAATAAAAGTGACATGACATACTTTTTCTAATGCATAATTTTACGAGTCAGAAAATAATAACAAAAAAAGGAATAAAAGGCCAAGAAAACTTTCAAAATATGATGAGAAGTTTCTCAGAGTTTCTTCTTTGAGAGATCAGAAGAAGTCCAGTAAGGACCTGGCTCAGCATCTGACAGCTACATCGGGATGTCAAGTTGACCCTTCTACAGTCCGAAGAAGCTTGATCAGGAATGGTCTTTGTGGAAAGGTAGCAGCTAAGAAACCCCTTTTTTGGAAGGGTAACAGGGTGAAAAGGCTAAGATATGCTAAAGCTCACAAAGATTGGAATAAAGATCACTGGAAACAAGTTTTTTCTTGGCCTTCTAGACCTTTTTTTTGTCCTTCACTTCCCCTGATTCTTAAAATTTCTTTATAACAGCTTGAATACCATATCTTAAGTATCCAGTTTGTTTGTTGTTTTCCCTTTGAGAGTGGCCTTGCTGATGCAAAAACATAATTTATGTAAGGAACTTACCTGATAAATTCATTTCTTTCATATTGGCAAGAGTCCATGAGCTAGTGACGTATGGGATATACATTCCTACCAGGAGGGGCGAAGTTTCCCAAACCTCAAAATGTCTATAAATACACCCCCCACCACACCCACAATTCAGTTTAACGAATAGCCAAGAAGTGGGGTGATAAGAAAGGAGTGAAAGCATCAACAAGGAATTGGAATAATTGTGCTTTATACAAAAAAATCATAACCACCACAAAAAGGGTGGGCCTCATGGACTCTTGCCAATATGAAAGAAATGAATTTATCAGGTTAGTTCCTTACATAAATTATGTTTTCTTTCATGTAATTGGCAAGAGTCCATGAGCTAGTGAAGTATGGGATAGCAAATACCCAAGATGTGGAACTCCACGCAAGAGTCACTAGAGAGGGAGGGATAAAATAAAGACAGCCAATTCCGCTGAAAAAAGAATCCACAACCCAAATCAAAAAGTTTTAATCTTTATAATGAAAAAAACTGAAATTATAAGAAGAATAATCAAACTGAAACAGCTGCCTGAAGAACTTTTCTACCAAAAACTGCTTCTGAAGAAGAAAAAACATAAAAATGGTAGAATTTAGTAAAAGTATGCAAAGAAGACCAAGTTGCTGCTTTGCAAATCTGATCAACAGAAGCTTCATTCTTAAAAGCCCAGGAAGTAGAAACTGACCTAGTAGAATGAGCTGTAATCCTCTGAGGCGGGGATTTACCCGACTCCAAATAAGCATGATGAATCAAAAGCTTTAACCAAGACGCTAAAGAAATGGCAGAAGCCTTCTGACCTTTCCTAGAACCAGAAAAGATAACAAATAGACTAGAAGTCTTTCTGAAATCTTTAGTAGCTTCAACATTATATTTCAAAGCTCTAACCACGTCCAAAGAATGTAAAGATCTTTCCAAAGAATTCTTAAGATTAGGACACAACGAAGGGACAACAATTTCTCTACTAATGTTGTTGGAATTCACAACTTCAGGTAAAAATTTAAAAGAAGTCTGCAAAGCCGCCTTATCCTGATGAAAAATCAGAAAAGGAGACTCACAAGAAAGAGCAGATAATTCAGAAACTCTTCTAGCAGAAGAGATGGCCAAAAGAAACAATACTTTCCAAGAAAGTAATTTAATGTCCAGAGAATGCATAGGCTGAAACGGAGGAGCCTGTAAAGCCATCAAAACCAAATTAAGACTCCAAGGAGGAGAAATTGGCTTAATGACAGGCTTGATACGAACCAAAGCCTGTACAAAACAATGAATGTCAGGAAGATTAGCAATTTTTCTGTGAAACAGAACAGAAAGAGCAGAGATTTGTCCTTTCAAGGAACTTGCAGACAAACCCTTATCCAAACCATCCTGAAGAAACTGTAAAAGTCTAGGAATTCTAAAAGAATGCCAAGAGAATTTATGAGAAGAGCACCATGAAATGTAAGTCTTCCAAACTCGATAAAAAATCTTTCTAGATACAGATTTATGAGCCTGCAACATAGTAATAATCACTGAGTCAGAGAAACCTCTATGACTAAGCGTTCAATTTCCATACCATCAAATTTAATAATTTGAGATACTGACGGAAAAAACGAACCTTGAGATATAAGGTCTGGCCTTAATGGAAGTGGCCAAGATTGGCAACTGGACATCCGAACAAGATCCATATACCAAAACCTGAGCGGCCATGCTGGAGCCACCAGCAGCACAAACGATTGCTCCATGATGATTTTGAAAATCACTCTTAAAAGAAGAACTAGAGGCGGAAAAAATATAGGCAGGTTGATAACTCCAAGAAAGTGTCAATGCATACACTGCTTCCGCCTGAGGATCCCTGGACCTGGATAGGTACCTGGGAAGTTTCTTGTTTAGATGAGATGCCATCAGATCTATTTCTGGAAGCCCCCACATCTGAACAATTTGAAAAAACACATCTGGGTGAAGAGACCATTCTCCCGGATGTAAAGCTTGATGACAGAGATAATCCGCTTCCCAATTGTCTATACCTGGGATATGGACCTCAGAAATTAGACAGGAGCTGGATTTTGCCCAAGCAAGTATCCGAGGTACTTCTTTCACAGCCTGAGGACTGAGAGTCCCACCCTGATGATTGACATATGCCACAGTTGTGACATTGTCTGTCTGAAAACCAATAAACGTCTCTCTCTTCAAAAAGAAGCCAAAACTGAAGAACTCTGAGAATCGCACAGAGTTCCAAAATATTGAATGGTAATCTCGACTCTTGAGATTTCCAAACCCCTTGTGCTGACAGAGATCCCCAGACAGCTTCCCAACCTAAAAGACTCGCATCTGTTGTGATCATGGTCCAGGTTGGATGAACCGAAGAGACCCGTAGAACTATAGGATGGTGATCTAACCACCAAGTCAGAGATAACTGAATATTGGGATTCATGGATATTAAATGTGATAAAAAAAACTGGAAAGGTTTCATATGAAAATGAGCAAAGGGAATCAAATCCAATGCTGCAGTCATGAGACCTAAAACTTCCATGCATATAGCTACTGAAGGAAATAATAGAGACTGAAGGTTCCGACAAGCTGAACCCAATATAATTGTCTCTTGTCTGTTAGAGACAAAGACATTGACACAATCTATCTGGAAACCTAAAAAAAGGTGACCCTTGTCTGAGGAATCAAGGAGCTTTTGATAAAAAGATCCTCCAACCATGTCTTTGAAGAAACAACAGAAGTTGAATCGTATGAGATTCTGCAGAACGAAAAGACTGAGCAAGTACCACGAGATTGTCCAAATAAGGAAACACTGAGAACCTTGAAAAGATTCTTAGAGCTGTCGCTAGGCCAGAAGGAAAAGCAACAAATTGGTAATGCTTGTCTAAAAAAGAGAATCTCAGAAAATGAAAATAATCTGAATGAAAACAGAATATGAAGATATGAATCCTGTAAGTCTATTGTAGGCAAATAATACCCTTGCTGAACAAAAGGCAGAATAGACCTTATAATAACCATTCTGAAAGATGGTACTCTAACATGACAATTCAAAAGTTTTTCTTTCTTTGGGACAATGAATAGTTCTGAATAAAACCCCAGACCCCGTTCCTGAAACGGAACTGGTATGAATACTCCAGATAACTCCAGGTCTGAAACACACTTCAGGAAAGTCTGAGCCTTTACTGGAATAGCTAGAATATGTGAGAGAGAAAAAGACTTCTCACAGGCGGTCTTACTCTGAATCCTATTCTGTACCCCAATCTAAGAAATTTTGACCGAATTGAACCAAACAACTTTAGAAAAATCTTAACCTGCCCCCTACCAGCTAAGCTGGAATAAGGGCCGCACCTTCATGTGAATTTGGGGGCTGACTTTGATCTTTTAAATGGTTTGAATTCATTCCATTTTGAAGAAAACTTCCAATTAAAAACATGTTACTTGGGGAAGAATTAGGATTCTGTTCCTTATTAAGAACAAAAACTAATATAAGCTTAAGATTTACTCTTAGAACTTAATCTTGAAGCAAAAAAACTCCCTTCCCCAGAGTAACAGTTGAAAGTATTGAATCCAATAGTGAACCAAATAATTTATTACCTTGGAAAAATAAAAATCTGGATTTTTAGAAATCAAATTAGCATTCCAAGATTTAAGTCACAAAGTTCTTCTAGCTAAAATAGCTAAAGACATAGATTTAACCTCAATTGTGAAAATATCAAAAAAATGACATCACAAATGAAATTATTAGCATGTTGAATCAACTTAACAATGCTAAACAAATCATAATCCGATACTTGTTGCGCTAAAGTATCCAACCAAAAAGTTGAAGCAGTTGCAACATCAGCCAAATAAATTGCAGGCCTAAGAAAAGGACCTGAAAATAAAATAATTTTCCTTAGATAAGATACAAGTTTCACATCTGAAGGAACTTAAAAATAAATACTATTTTCCATAGGAATAGTAGTATATTTAGCAAGAGTAGAGATAGCCCCATTAACTTTGGGGATCTTTCCCCAAAACTCCAAACTAACTGCTGCCAAAGGATACAATTTAAAAACCTTAAAGAAGGAATAAAAGAAGTACCAGGCCTATTCCATTCCCTAGTATCAGGAACTGGAAAAAAAAACCTCTGAAGAAACCACAGGAGGTTAATAAGCAGAATTTAAATGTTAGCTAGTCTTAAAATCAAAAGGACTAGTCTCCTCAATATCCAATATAATCAACACCTTTTCAACAAAGAAGGAATGTACTCTATTTAAAAGTAAAAAAGTAGATTTGTAAGTGTCAATATCTGATGAAGGATATTCTGAATCAGATAAATCCTCATCAGAGAAGGATAATTCAGTATGTTGTCGGTCATTTGAAAATTCATCAACTAAATGAGAAGTTTAAAAAAGACCTTTACATTTTATTAGAAGGCGGGATGGCAGACATAGCCTTTAGAATAGAATCAGAAAAATAATCCTATAAATTCCTTGGTATATCTTGTACATTAGATGTTAAAAGAATAGCAATAGATAATGCATTAATATTGTTGGACTCTGCATGTAAAAATTTATCATGATAACTTATTACAAACCATAGCTAAAGATAAAAATTCATAACATTAAAATAAAATTAACTTAGCTTTGGTAGGACTGATATCAGTCATCAGGAATCCAACAGTGTTTTCTGATACAGGAACAGTTTTTGAGATATCTTGCAAATATAAGAGAAAAAACAACATATAAAGCAAAATATCAATTTCCTTAAATGACAGTTTCAGGAATGGGAAAAAAATGCAAAAAAATAAGCCTCTGAAAACCAGAAGAAGAATGAAATAAAGACTTAAATAATGTCAGAAATCTGGCGCCAAGTATGACGCCCACAACTGACAAAATATTTTTTGGCGCCAAGAACGTCTGCAACAAACACGAGCGTCATAGATAACGCAACTATGTGAAAATTCTCGGCGCCAACAAAGACGCCGGAAATGACGAAAATACGTCAACAAACGTAATTCTCTCGCCAAAAAAGTCTCGCACCAAGAATGACGCAATAAATAGCATTTTGCGCACCCGCGAGCCTAACAGCCCGCAATTTAGAAAGAATGTCAATTTGAAAATTGAAGGTAAGAAAATTATTATTTATTCATTTTTTTAATATGCATTTCCCAAAATGAAACTGACAGTCAGCAAAAAGGAAATACTGATAAACCTGAATCATGGCAAATATAAGTACAAACATTATATTTAGAACTTTACAAATAAAGTGCCAAACCATAGCTGAGAGTGTCTAAATAAAGGAAAACCTACTTACCAAAAGACACTCATCTACATAAAGTAGATAGCCAAACCAGTACTGAAACGAGAATCAGCAGAGGTAATGGTATATAAGAGTATATCGTCGATCTGAAAAGGGAGGTAGGAGATGAATCTCTACGACCGATAACTGAGAACCTATGAAATAGATCCCCGTTAGGATGACCATTGCATTCAATAGGTAATACTCCCTTCACATCCCTCTGTCATTCACTGCACTCTGAGAGGAACCGGACTTCAGCATGCTGAGAAGCGCATATCAACGTAGAAATCTAGCACAAACTTACTTCACCACCTCCATAGGAGGCAAATTTTGTAAAACTGAATTGTGGGTGTGGTGGGGGGTGTATTTATAGGCATTTTGAGGTTTGGGAAACTTTGCCCCTCCTGGTAGGAATGTATATCCCATACGTCACTAGCTCATGGACTCTTGCCAATTACATGAAAGAAAGCATGTTTTTATGTTTGTCAAATTCTGTGATCTTTGACATTTTGAATGAAATGATGTGATTGAAAGTTGGTCTTTTTAGTAAGCTTCCAATGAATTAAACTCATACCACTTGTGTATGTAATGCTCAAGCATGTCTTGCATACACCTAGTGTAATAGATCTTTTTCACAGCAGCCATTTTGACATGAAAGAGTAGGCTAAATACAGGTGTTAGCAATGACATTAATTAGGGTTTCATTTAATTTAGGTTTACAAGAGACAGGTTCCTGCTATTGCTCAAGAGGAAGAGGAGGTCACACTAAATACTTTCCACTTTCACCTTTAGAAGCTGTTTTTTTCTGATTTTATTTTCAGTTTTTTTATACTGCATACAAATATCCTGTATTTTCTGGTTGGTATGCTTACCGGATAAATGAATTTCTTTCATGGTGGTAAGTACACAATCCATTACTCCTGGCAATTACTCTTCCCTATTACTAGCAGGAGGAAAAGATTCCTAACCCCCAAGAACTCAGAAAACCCCTCTACCTTACCAGTACCTCAATCTAATGTACTGGAGAGCACAAAGAGGGTGGAAAACTAATAAGAGCCTACAACATAGGAGCAGGGAAAAAAAGATGCGCACAAAAAAGGAAAAAAAAAAACAACCCAGAAAAAAAACACGGTGGGGCTCGTAGACTCTTACCACCATGAAATAAATGAATTTATGAGGTAAGCATAAAAGGAAATTTATGCTTACCTGATAAATTGATTTCTTCTATGATACGACGAGTCCACAGATTCATCCTTTACTTGTGGGATATTATCCTCCTGCTAACAGGAAGTGGCAAAGAGCACCAAAGCAGAGCTGTCTATATAGCTCCTCCCTTGACTCCACCCCCCAGTCATTCGACCGAAGGTATAGGAAGAAAAAGGAGAAACTAAAAGGTGCAGAGGTGACTGAAGTTTTAAACCAAAAAAATATAATCTGTCTTAAATTGACAGAGTGGGCCGTGGACTCGTCGTGTCATAGAAGAAATCAATTTATCAGGTAAACATGAATTTCCTTTTCTTCTATAAGATACGACGAGTCCACGAATTCATCCTTTACTTGTGGGATACAATACCAAAGCTACAGGACACAGATGAACGGGAGGGCCAAGACAGATGGTTAAACAGAAGGCACCACTGCTTGAAGAACTTTTCTCCCAAAAATAGCCTCTGAAGAAGCAAAAGTATCAAATTTGGAAAATTTGGAAAAGGTATGAAGGGAAGACCAAGTCGCAGCCTTACAAATCTGTTCAACAGAAGCATCATTTTTAAAAGCCCATGTGGAAGCCACCGCTCTAGTGGAATGAGCTGTATTCTTTCAGGAGGCTGCTGTCCAGCAGTCTCGTATGCCAAACGGATGATGTTTTTCAGCCAAAAGAAAGAGAGGTAGCCGTAGCTTTTTGACCTCTATGTTTTCCAGAATAGACAACAAACAGAGAAGATGTTTGACGGAAGTCCTTGGTCGCTTGCAAGTAAAACTTCAAGGCGCGAACCACGTCCAAATTATGTAACAGACGCTCCTTCTTAGAAGAAGGGTTTTGACACAGAGAAGGAACAACAATTTCCTGATTAATATTCTTATTTGAAACAACCTTAGGAAGGAATCCAGATTTATTGCGCAAAACCACCTTATCAGAATGGAATATAAGATAAGGCGAGTCGCATTGTAACGCAGATAGCTCAGAAACTCTTCGAGCAGAAGAGATAGCTGCTAAAAACAGAACTTTCCAAGATAGAAGTTTAATATCTATGGAATGCATAGGTTCAAACGGAACCCCTTGAAGAACATTTAAAACTAAACTCAAACTCCATGGTGGAGCAACAGGTTTAAACACAGGCTTAATTCTAATCAAAGCCTGACAAAACGACTGAACGTCTGGGACATCTGCCAGACGCTTGTGTAGTAAGATTGACAAAGCAGAAATCTGTCCCTTTAAGGAACTAGCTGATAACCCCTTCTCCAATCCTTCTTGGAGAAAGGACAAAATCCTAGGAATCCTTATCTTACTCCATGAGTAGCCTTTGGATTCGCACCAATAAAGATATTTACGCCATATCTTATGATAAATTTTCCTAGTGACAGGCTTTCGAGCCTGAATCAAGGTATCAATGACCGACTCAGAGAATCCCCGCTTAGATAAAATCAAGAGTTCAATCTCCAGGCAGTCAGCCGCAGAGAAACTAGATTTGGATGTTGGAACGGACCCTGAATGAGAAGGTCCTGTCTCAGTGGCAGTTTCCACGGTGGCAGAGATGACATTTCCACCAGATCTGCATACCAAGTCCTGCGTGGCCACGCAGGCGGTATCAAGATTACCAAAGCCCTCTCCTGTTTCATTCTGGCAATCAGACGAGGTAGGAGAGGAAAAGGAGGAAACACATAAGCCAGGTAGAACGACCACGGTACTGCTAGAGCATCTATCTGCTTGAGGATCCCTTGATCTGGACCCGTAACAAGGAAGTTTGGTATTCTGACGAGATGCCATCAGATCCAATTCTGGTGTGCCCCATTGATGAATCAATTGTGCAAACACCTCCGGATGGAGCTCCCACTCCCCCTGATGAAAAGTCTGATGACTTTGAAAATCCGCTTCCCAGTTCTCCACTCCTGGGATATAGATTGCTGATAGATGGCAAGAGTGAGTCTCTGCCCATCAAATTATTTTGGAAACCTCTATCATCGCTAGAGAACTCTTTGTTCCCCCTTGATGATTGATATATGCTACAGTCGTGATATTGTCTGACTGGAATCTTATGAATTTGGCCGAAGCCAGCTGAGGCCACGCCTGAAGCGCATTGAATATCGCTCTCAGTTCTAGAATATTTATTGAAAGTAGGGCCTCCTCCTGAGTCCACACACCCTGAGCCTTCAGGGAATTCCAGACTGCACCTCAGCCCAAAAGGCTGGCGTCCGTCGTCACTATGAGCCATGCTGGCCTGCGGAAACACATTGCCTGGGACAGATGATCCTGTGACAACCACCAATGAAGAGAGTCTCTGGTCTCTAGATCCAGATTTATCCGCAGAGATAAATCCGCATAATCACCATTCCACTGTCTGAGCATGCACAGTTGTAGTGGTCTGAGATGCAAGCGAGCAAACGGAACATTGTCCATTGCCGCTACCATTAGTCCAATTACCTCCATACACTGAGCCACTGACGGCCGAGGAATGGAATGAAGTGCTCGGCAAGTGGTTAAGATCTTTGATTTTCTGACCTCAGTCAGAAAAATTTTCATGTCTACTGAGTCTATCAGAGTTCCTAGGAATGGAACTCTTGTTAGAGGAACAAGTGAACTCTTTTTTATGTTCACCTTCCACCCGTGAGATCTTAGAAAAGCCAACACGATGTCCGTGTGAGATTTGGCTAGATGGTTAGTTGATGCCTGAATTAAAATATCATCCAGATAGGGTGCCACTGCTATGCCCCGCGGCCTTAGAACCGCCAGAAGGGACCCTAGCACCTTTGTGAAAATTCTGGAGCTGTGGCCAACCCGAAAGGAAGGGCCACAAACTGGTAATGTTGGTAAAGGAAGGCGAACCTGAGGAACTGGTGATGATCTTTGTGGATAGGAATACGCATCCTTCAAATCCACAGTGGTCATATATTGACCCTCCTGGATCATTGGTAAAATTGTCCGAATGGTCTCCATCTTGAAGGATGGGACTCTGAGAAATTTGTTAAGAGTTTTGAGATCTAAAATCGGTCTGAAGGTTCCCTCTTTTTTGGGAACCATGAACAGATTGGAGTAAAACCCCTGCCCCTGTTCTACTTTTGGAACTGGGCAGATTACACCCATGGTATATAGGTCTTCTACACAGCGTAAGAACGCCTCTCTTTTTGTATGGTTTACAGACAAACGTGAAAGATGAAATCTCCCCCTTGGGAGAGAATCTTTGAATTCTAGACGATACCCCTGGGTCACGATTTCTAATGCCCAGGAATCCTGACCGTCTCTTGCCCAAGCCTGAGCGAAGAGAGAAAGTCTGCCCCCTACTAGATCCGGTCCCGGATAGGGGGCTGCCCCTTCATGCTGTCTTGGTAGCAGCAGCGGGCTTCTTGGCCTGTTTACCTTTATTCCAGGTCTGGTTAGGTCTCCAGACTGACTTGGATTGAGCAAAATTCCCCTCCTGCTTTGTGGCAGAGGAGGAAGTAGAGGGTTCACCTTTAAAGTTTCAAAGGAACGAAAATTATTTTGTTTGGCCCTCATTTTATTTGTCTTGTCCTGAGGAAGGGCATGGCCTTTACCTCCAGTAATGTCGGAAATTATCTCCTTCAGTTAAGGCCCGAATAGGGTCTTACCTTTGAAAGGAATAGCTAACAGCTTAGATTTTGATGACACATCAGCAGACCAGGATTTAAGCCATAACGCTCTACGCGCTAAAATGGCAAAACCTGTATTCTTTGCCACTAATTTAGCCATTTGAAAAGCGGCATCTGTAATAAAAGAATTAGCTAGCTTGAGAGCCTTAATTCTATCCAAAATATCATCTAATGGGGTCTCAACCTTAAGAGACTCCTCTAGAGCCTCAAACCAAAAAGAAGCTGCAGTAGTTACAGGAACAATGCACGCTATAGGTTGTAGAAGAAAACCCTGATGAATAAACAATTTCTTTAGAAGACCCTCTAATTTTTTATCCATAGGATCTTTGAAAGCACAACTGTCCTCAATAGGTATAGTTGTACGCTTAGCCAGGGTAGAAATAGCTCCCTCCACCTTAGGGACCGTCTGCCACGAATCCCAAATGGTGTCAGATATGGGAAACATTTTCTTAAAAGTAGGAGGGGGAGAGAACGGAATGCCTGGTCTATCCCATTCCTTAGTAACAATGTCCGAAATCCTCTTAGGGACTGGAAAAACATTAGTGTAAGTAGGGACCTCTAGATATCTATCCATTTAACACAATTTCTCTGGTGGTATTACAATAGGGTCACAATCATCCAGAGTCGCTAAAACCTCCCTGAGTAACAAGCAGAGGTGTTCAAGCTTAAACTTAAAGGCCATCATATCTGAGTCTGTTTGAGGGAACATCTTTCCAGAATCAGAAAGCTCTCCCTCAGACAGCAAATCCCCCACCCCCAAATCAGAACACTGTGAGGGTACATCGGAGATGGCCAATAAAGCATCAGTGGGCTCAGCATTTACTCTAATACCGGACCTACTGCACTTGCCCTGTAAACCAGGCAGTTTAGATAATACCTCTGTAAGGGTAGTAGACATAACTGCAGCCATATCTTGCAGGGTGAAAGAATTAGACGCACTAGAAGTACTTGGCGTCACTTGGGCGGGCGTTAAAGGTTGTGACACTTGGGGAGAAGTAGATGGCATAACCTGATTCTCTTCTGACTGAAAATCATCCTGAGACATACTTTTATCAGCTAAAATATGTTCTTTGCAATGTAAGGCCCTTTCAGTACATGAGGGACACCTTTTAAGTGGGGGTTCCACAATGGCTTCTAAACACATGGAACATTGGCTTTCCTCAATGTCAGACATGTTAAAACAGGCTAGTAATGACCACAAACAGACTTGAAAACATTTTATTTTGTGAAAAAAATAATCTGAAAAAACGGTACTGCGCCTTTAAGAGAAAAAAAGCATACAATTTTTCCAAAACTGCTTTAAAACTATAAAATTATCACAATTTTATGATAAATGCATCCCAACTTGTCAGCTAAGTTTGCCCCACAAGGAAAGGAATACTTAACCCTTAAGACCAAAAAACGTTGTGCTAAAAAACATTAAATTCAAACAAAAGCACCCGCCGCACCTCGCCACAGCCCTGCTGTGGCGCCTACCTGCCCTCAGGGGTCTGCAAAATTGGATTAACCCTTCGATTAGGCCCAAACTGTCTCTTAAAGGCCCACCGGAGTTGGAGCTTGCTGCTTGTCTGGGAAAAACAACTGCGCAACTGAGGCGTGAAAATAGGCCCCGCCCATCTCACTCGATGTCTCACAGCCTAAAATAACTGCACCAGAGCGGTCTAAAACCTAGCCATGTGGGTTCATATGCCCATTTAGTGAAGCCATGTGTACCCTCCATTCATAAAGTAAAGTAAAAATGTTTGCCATAAAAAAAAATTATCTTTCACTCCCAACATATTAACGTTTGCCCACAAACATCATATCATCAGTGTCAACCATTTTTTTATAGCCCAATATACAGGTCCAGTAATACCCCTCTCTATGCATTAGGATTACTGCTTACCCTTTCCCTCATGGGGATACTGTCAGCCAATTCTGAAATAACACAGTCTCTCCAGAAAAAAATGACTGAACATACCTCAATGCTTGTAGCATGAAAACCGTTCCTCACACTGAAGTTTCTTAGGTACTCCTCAGCCATTCTGTGGGAACTACTCTGGATCTTAGTAACAACTGCTAAGATCATCAGTCTCCAGGCAGAAGTCTTCATCCATCTGCTGCCTGGGAAAAAACATAATTTATGTAAGAACTTACCTGATAAATTCATTTCTTTCATATTAGCAAGAGTCCATGAGCTAGTGACGTATGGGATATACATTCCTACCAGGAGGGGCAAAGTTTCCCAAACCTTAAAATGCCTATAAATACACCCCTCACCACACCCACAATTCAGTTTAACGAATAGCCAAGAAGTGGGGTGATAAGAAAAAAGTGCGAAAGCATATAAAATAAGGAATTGGAATAATTGTGCTTTATACAAAAAAATCATAACCACCACAAAAAAGGGCGGGCCTCATGGACTCTTGCTAATATGAAAGAAATGAATTTATCAGGTAAGTTCTTACATAAATTATGTTTTCTTTCATGTAATTAGCAAGAGTCCATGAGCTAGTGACGTATGGGATAATGACTACCCAAGATGTGGATCTCTCCACACAAGAGTCACTAGAGAGGGAGGGATAAAATAAAGACAGCCAATTCCTGCTGAAAATAATCCACACCCAAAATAAAGTTTAATGAAAAACATAAGCAGAAGATTCAAACTGAAACCGCTGCCTGAAGTACTTTTCTACCAAAAACTGCTTCAGAAGAAGAAAATACAACAAAATGGTAGAATTTGGTAAAAGTATGCAAAGAGAACCAAGTTGCCACTTTGCAAATCTAATCAACCGAAGCTTCATTCCTAAACGCCCAGGAAGTAGAAACTGACCTAGTAGAATGAGCTGTAATCCTATGAGGCGGAGTCTTACCCAACTCAATATAGGCAAGATGAAATAAAGATTTCAACCAAGATGCCAAAGAAATGGCAGAAGTTTTCTGGCCTTTCTAAAACCGGAAAAGATAACAAATAAACCAGAAGTCTTTCGGAAAGACTTAGTAGCTTCAACATAATATTTCAAAGCTCTAATAACATCCAAAGAATGTAACGATTTCTCCTTAGAATTCTTAGGATTAGGACATAATGAAAGAACCACAATGTCTCTACTAATGTTGTTGGAATTCACAACTTAGGTAAAAATTCAAAAGAAGTTCGCAACACCGCCTTATCCTGATGAAAAATCAGAAAAGGAGACTCACAAGAAAGAGCAGATAATTCAGAAACTCTTCTGGCAGAAGAGATGGCCAAAAGGAACAAAACTTTCCAAGAAAGTAATTTAATATCCAATGAATGCATAGGTTCAAATGGAGGAGCTTGAAGAGCCCCCAGAACCAAATTCAAACTCCAAGGAGGAGAAATTGACTTAATGACAGGCTTTATACGAACCAAAGCTTGTACAAAACAATGAATATCAGGAAGAATAGCAATCTTTCTGTGAAAAAGAACAGAAAGAGCAGAGATTTGACCTTTCAAGGAACTTGCGGACAAACCCTTATCTAAACCATCCTGAAGAAATTGTAATATTCTCGGTATTCTAAAAGAATGCCAAGAAAAATGATGAGAAAGACACCAAGAAATATAAGTCTTCCAGACTCTATAATATATCTCTCTGGATACAGATTTACGAGCCTGTAACATAGTATTAATCACAGAGTCAGAGAAACCTCTTTGACCAAGAATCAAGCGTTCAATCTCCATACCTTTAAATTTAAGGATTTCAGATCCTGATGGAAAAAAGGACCTTGAGACAAAAGGTCTGGTCTTAACGGAAGAGTCCACGGTTGGCAAGAGGCCATCCGGACAAGATCCGCATACCAAAACCTGTGAGGCCATGCCGGAGCTACCAGCAGAACAAACGAGCATTCCTTCAGAATCTTGGAGATTACTCTTGGAAGAAGAACTAGAGGCGGAAGATATAGGCAGGATGATACTTCCAAGGAAGTGAAAATGCATCCACTGCCTCCGCCTGAGGATCCCGGGATCTGGACAGATACCTGGGAAGTTTCTTGTTTAGATGAGAAGCCATCAGATCTATTTCTGGAAGTTCCCCCATTTGAACAATCTGAAGAAATACCTCTGGGTGAAGAGACCATTCGCCCGGATGCAACGTTTGGCGACTGAGATAATCCGCTTTCCAATTGTCCATACCTGGGATATAAACCGCAGAGATTAGACAGGAGCTGGATTCCGCCCAAACCAAAATTCGAGATACTTCTTTCATAGCCAGAGGACTGTGAGTCCTTGATGATTGATGTATGCCACAGTTGTGACATTGTCTTATCTGAAAACAAATGAACAACTCTCTCTTCGGAAGAGGCCAAGACTGAAGAGCTCTGAAAATTGCACGGAGTTCCAAAATATTGATCGGAAATCTCACCTCCTGAGATTCCCAAACCCCTTGTGCCGTCAGATACCCCCACACAGCTCCCCAACCTGTAAAACTAGCATCTGTTGAGATTATAGTCCAGGTCGGAAGAACAAAGAAGCCCCCTGAACTAAACGATGGTGATCTGTCCACCATGTCAGAGAGTGTCGTAAAATCGGTTTAAAGATATTAATTGAGATATCTTTGAGTAATCCCTGCACCATTGGTTCAGCATACAGAGCTGAAGAGGTCGCATGTGAAAACGAGCAAAGGAGATCGCATCTGATGCGGCAGTCCTAAGACCCAACATTTCCATGCATAAGGCTACCAAAGGGAATGATTGTGACTGAAGGTTTTGACAAGCTGATATCAATGTTAAACTTCTCTTGTCTGACAAGGACAGAGTCATAGACACTGAATTTATCTAGAAACCTAAAAAGGTTACCCTTGTCTGAGGAATCAATGAACTGATTGGTAAATTGATCCTCCAACCATGAACTTGAAGAAACAACACAAGTCGATTCGTATGAGATTCTACGAAAATGAGAAGACTGAGCAAGT
Source organism: Bombina bombina (assembly GCF_027579735.1). Classification (NCBI taxonomy): domain Eukaryota; kingdom Metazoa; phylum Chordata; class Amphibia; order Anura; family Bombinatoridae; genus Bombina; species Bombina bombina. The sequence continues at coordinate 177,939,163 of NC_069499.1, read as the reverse complement.
ACCAAGATATCGTCCAAATAAGGAAATACCAAAACCCTATTCTCTGATTACAGAAAGAAGGGCACCGAGAACCTTTGAAAAAAATTCTTGGAACTGAGGCTAGGCCAAACGGTAGAGCCACAAAACTGGTAATGCTTGTCTAAAAAGAGAATCTCAGACACTAAAAGTGATCTGGATGAATCGGAATATGCAGATACACATCCTGTAAATCTATTGTAGACATATAATGCCCTTGCTAAACAAAAGGCAGGATAGTCCTACAGTAACCATCTTGAATGTTGGTATCCTAACATAACGATTCAATAATGATAGATCCAGAACTGGTCTGAAGGAATTGACCTTCTTTGGTACAATGAAGAGATAAAATAAAACCCCAGCCCCTGTTCCAGAACTGGAACTGGCATAAATACTCCAGCCAACTCTAGATCTGAAACACATTTCAGAAATGCTGAGCCTTGCTGTGTTAACTGGGACACGGGAAAGAAAAGAATCTCTTAGCAGGAGGCCTTAACTTGAAGCCAATTCTGTACCTTTCTGAAACAATGTTTCTGAAACCAGAGATTAAGAACGGAATTGATCCAAATTTCTTTGAAGAAAACGTAATCTGCCCCATACCAGCTGAGCTGGAATAAGGGCCGCACCTTCATAGGTACTTAGGAGCTGGCTATAGGTTTCTATAAGGCTCGGATATATTCCAAACTGGAAATAGTTTCCAAACTGATACCGCTCCTGAGGATGAAGGATCAGGCTTTTGTTCCTTGTTGTGAGGAAAGGAACGAAATGAATATTTACCCTGGAAAGAAAGGGAAAGCAAAGTTGACTTAGAAGACATGTCAGCATTCCAAGTTTAATCCATAAAGCTTTTCTAGCTAAAATAGCTAGAGACATATACCTGACATCAACTCTAATGATATCAAAAGATGGTATCACCAACAAAATTATTAGCATGTTATAGAATAATAATGCTATAAAATTATGATCTGTTACTTGTTGCGCTAAAGCTTCTAACCAAAAAGTTGAAGCTGCAGCAACATCCGCTAAAAATATAGCAGGTCTAAGAAGATTACCTGAACATAAGTAAGCTTTTCTTAGAAAGGATTCAATTTTCCTATCTAAAGGATCCTTAAATGAAGTACTATCTGCCATAGGAATAGTAGTACATTAGCAGGAGTAGAGACAGCCCCATAACCTTAGGGATTTTTGTCCCAAAAAACTCTAATCTGTCAGATGGCACAGGATATAATTTGCTTAAACGTCTAGAAGGAGTAAATAAATTACCCAAATTATTCCATTCCCTGGAAATTACTTCAGAAATAGCATCAGGGAGATAAAACACTTCTGGAATAACTACAGGAGATTTAAAAACCTTATTTAAACGTTTACATTTAGTATCAAGAGGACCAGAATCCTCTATTTCTAATGCAAATAACACTTCTTTAAGTAAAGAACGAATAAATTCCATCTTGAACAAATACAAAGATTTATCAGCATCAACCTCTGAGACAGAAACCTCTGAACCAGAAGAACCATTATCAGTATCAGAATGATGATGTTCATTTAAAAATTCATCTGAAAAAAAGAGAAGTTTTAAAAGACTTTTATGTATACTAGAAGGAGAAATAACAGACATAGCCTTCTTAATGGATTTAAAATAAATAAAATCTCTTATGTTATCAGGAACACTCTGAAAATTAGATGTTGACGGAACAGCAACAGGTAATGTAACAGTACTAAAGGAAATTTTATCTGCATTAATAAGTTTGACATGACATGCAATACAAATAACAGCTGGAGAAACAGATACCAAAAGTTTATAGCAGACTTAGCTTGGTAGCTCCAGCACTGTGCAGTGATTTTCCTGTATTAACTTCTGACTCAGTTGCAACGTGGAACATCTTGCAATATGTAAAAGAAAAAAACAACATATAAAGCAAAATTGATCAAATTCCTTAAATGACAGTTTCAGGAATGGGAAAAAAATGCCAGTGAACAAGCTTCTAGCAACCAGAAGCAATAAATAATGAGACTTAAATAATGTGGAGACAAAAATGACGCCCAAATTTTTTAGCGCCAAAAAAGACGCCCACATTATTTGGCGCCTAAATGCTTTTGGCGCCAAAAATGACGCCACATCCGGAACGCCGACATTTTTGGCGCAAAATAACGTCAAAGAATGACGCAACTTCCGGCGACACGTATGACGCCGGAAACGGAAATAGAATTTTTGCGCCAAAAAAAGTCCGCGCCAAGAATGACGCAATAAAATGAAGCATTTTCAGCCCCCGCGAGCCTAACAGCCCACAGGGAAAAAGTCAAATTTTAAGGTAAAATATGTTAAATTAAAATGCATTATCCCAAATATGAAACTGACGGTCTGAAAATAAGGAAAGTTGAACATTCTGAGTCAAGGCAAATAAATGTTTGAATACATATATTTAGAACTTTATAAACAAAAGTGCCCAACCATAGCTAGGAGTGTCACAGAAAATAAGACTTACTTACCCCAGGACACTCATCTACATATAGCAGATAGCCAAACCAGTACTGAAACGAGAATCAGCAGAGGTAATGGTATATATAAGAGTATATCGTCGATCTGAAAAGGGAGGTAAGAGATGAATCTCTACGACCGATAACAGAGAACCTATGAAATAGACCCCTTAGAAGGAGATCACTGCATTCAAATAGGCAATACTCTCCTCACATCCCTCTGACATTCACTGCACGCTGAGAGGAAAACCGGGCTCCAACTTGCTGCGGAGCGCATATCAACGTAGAATCTAGCACAAACTTACTTCACCACCTCCATCGGAGGCAAAGTTTGTAAAACTGAATTGTGGGTGTGGTGAGGGGTGTATTTATAGGCATTTTAAGGTTTGGGAAACTTTGCCCCTCCTGGTAGGAATGTATATCCCATACGTCACTAGCTCATGGACTCTTGCTAATTACATGAAAGAAAATAGCACTCACCGGTACCATTTAAAATAAAAAAGTCTTGCTTGAAGAAAATAAAAACTAACATTTTATCACCTCTTTCACTTTACCCTTCCTATTACTTAGAGTAGGCAAAGAGAATGACTGGGGGGTGGAGTCAAGGGAGGAGCTATATAGACAGCTCTGCTGTGGTGCTCTTTGCCACTTCCTGTTAGCAGGAGGATAATATCCCACAAGTAAAGGATAAATCCATGGACTCGTCGTATCATACAGGTGGTGAGAGTCTACAATCCATTATTTCTGGGAAGAAATACTCAAGCTGTGGAGCCCACAGGTAATAACAGAAAAAGGTGGGATCAAAGAAACATCTTTTTTTTCACTGAGAAACTAAATGCATAACCTTAATAGAACCTATAAAAAAGGAAATAAAAAATAACCAACAGGCAAAAATAAATCAACCTGAGACAAATGCCTGTAAGACACCCTAGCAAAGGCTGCCTCAGATGAAGCAAGAACATCGAAATTTTAGAACAATGGGTGGTGAAGTCGGCTGCCAAGGAGTATGGCTGCACTTTAGGTGTGCTCCAAACACCTCATCGGATAAATCGGCTCTGGACCATTGCAGAACCCTCTAACGTGACTCCACTGATTGTTAGCCCATGAGGATCTGGCTAGTTGCAGTCCGGTCACATCTGGATGATCGTCGAGCCAGCATTCAGCACCAATCAGTTCCAAATGCCGGAGGCCCTTTCATGCAACATGGCTGATCTATTTGCCCATCAAAAATAAAGAGACTTTAGAGCTCACTAATAAGAGCAGTCTCCACCTCTGATCGCCGCAACACCCGGTGCCTCACTGACAAGAGTGGTCTCTACCTTTGATCGCTACTCCTGTAGTGCCGCAACACTGATACTTCTACAGCCTGTGGCCTCATCCGGCCTTGCAGTCACAATATTCTCTGTTTGTAAAGAGCAAATTCACCAGGCTCCATATTCTAAATTCAAGGAAAAGGCATTTACTAACAAAATACCATGATTCTTACACCAGCATGCATTCTACAGATTGCTGAAACTGTGTATACATCATTTCTAACCACGTAGCAAATATTACTATAATAAAGGATTGAATTTAAAGCATGTGGAGATAAGTATACTCTTTAAACCTCTATGTATATCGTATACTGGCAGATTCTTCTTTAAATGCAAATTCTTCTGAGAAACACGCTCTTCATTTAGCTTCCATATACAAATAAAACTTGTAACTCTGTTTATAAAAATAGTCTAATTCAAGAGACTGATTCAAGAGTTGATACCCACTATTAATACACCATCTTAGTGTAATTAAACAACTGCTATAAAAACCTGCTCTTGACGTCTTCTGACCTAACCACTGATAACTATATGTTGCCTACAGCCTAAACAGCTCTATTTGATAGCAGTACTATCATCCTAATACCACAGCCCTAATCTTACTACCTCCTGATATCTAACACAGGAAAGCCGCTAAAGATACCCAATAACCTGAGGACAACTTTGACAGACTATAAATATCATCATATAACTCTGCAAAAATGTCACCTAAAAAACTGACTAAACAGGACAAGACCTCTAAATCTGCAACTACAGTGACACCTTCAGTCAATACATTCTTTAAACTCACTGAAGCAGTGACAACATCTCTAGAACAACCTACAACCAGGCAAAGAAGGGCTTCTTCCCATACATCTAACGCCAGTGATGAAGAAACGGAAGACACAGTAGTACTGTCAAAATCATTGTTAGAGTCTCTACTGTCTAAACAGAATCTGAAGACTTAATTGGGGCAGGTCCACGGCTGCATCAAAGATGAAATATCTAGCCTACGAAAAGACATTAACGAAATAAGAAATAAAGTGTCATACTTGGAAGAAGTACAAGAAAGCAATCAGGAAGAGATATATATCTTTCATCAACTTGTTAAAGGACAGGAATCATCTATCATGGAATTATCTGATAAATTGGAAGATTTAGAAAATCGAGAGAGATGACAAAATCAGAATCAGAGGAATCGAATCCCGGAGGATGTACCATCTACCTATCTCGCCGAATACCTAGTCGACCTGCTTACCACAATTAAAGGATTTGCCTTTGACCCTCCACTTCTTTTCCACAGAGCCCATAGAGCTCTTCGCCCTAAACCAACGGGCACCATGAATCCCAGAGACATCATTATAAAGTTTAAAGACTACCAACACAAGAAAGAAATCATGCAATTGTCAAGACAACAAAAACAAATAACCTTTCAGGCACACAAAATACAGATTTTTGCCGACCTGACACCTAGAACACTACAAAGAAGACAAGAATTCAGAGAACTTACTTCTAATCTACGCTACCAAAACATAGCCTACAGGTGGGGATTCCCATGCTCGCTGCAAGTGCTCTGTCTAGCTCAAAGATTCAGCTGTAAAGATCCTTCAGAAGTAGATTACTTCTGTACAACGCTCAACATCAGTATACCTCCTTCTCTTCAAAAAAATCTTTCAAACGCTAAAGAATCTCAATCACTGGACCTTCCAAAACACCAAAAATTCAAATGGCAGACAATTCCACCCAAGAAAACAAAAGCTACAGTGCCCTGAATGACTCACCCATACAATCTCTGATGGACTTTCATCTTCATTGAATCTTTCAGATTCCTATGTACGTCACCGGACTATTTAATATACACTCGACTCAAGTGGTAAATATGAATAACTTATTCAAACTCACTGATATGCTGGACTATTGTTAGATAAATGTTTGCTTTACTTATATCTCACCAATTCCTTACATCTCTCAAACTAAATATGAGAGTTACGAGATGCATAGTTACACGGTTAAAATATAGCTTTATATGTTCTGCGACTAAGTTACCATGATTCTTCTTAATTATAAAAATACGGGCTAATTTTCCCCTAATGTTTATGTTCACATTTTTATCTCAAATACTTTTGATCTTGGTAATGTTTTTATTAAATATTATATGTTTAATTTTTATTGTTTTTGTGTTTTGTTTCCTTCCCTGGGCAACCCCCTCACTCACCCCCCCCCCCCATCTCCGTGGGCACCCTATGATTATATAACTTTTTCTCCAGACCATGGCTAAATCACAAACTCACCTACTAACTTTCATGACTCAAAATGTCAAAGGTTTTAATGTACCTCATAAGAGATCCATGGCCTTCAATGACATTAAACACACTCACAGCAACATTTTGTTCCTTCAGAAAACCCATTTTAAACTGGGCTCTACTCCTTCATACTTTTTCATCACACTATCCCTTACATTACCATAGCTTACACCCCACAAAGAAAATAAACAGAGTCAGCATATTTATCCACAAATCTATCCCATTCCAACTTCACCATATGAAAACAGATAAAGAAGGCAGATACTTAGATATACAAGGGCTGCTTTATGGAAGACCCTTAACACTAATCAACATCTATGCCCTAAATACACACAAATCTACATTTTTCCAGACTATAACAGACTTTACCATATCCCTGACCAAAGAAACCCTTCTTGTTGCAGGTGACATCAACTTTCCACTTAACCCACCTATGAATAGTTCTAACGATACAATACAGATCTTTAAAAAAAGCACTAAAATCTATTTGGTCAAATATACACTTACTATTTATACATGACACTTGGAAACATCTGCATCCAGATAATAAGGACTATACCTTTTTTTCTAACCCCAATAAATCATACTCATGCCTGGCCTATATTTTCGCTGATCACATATTCATAAATAACTTAATTACATCTTATATAAAACCCACCTCCTGGACTGACCACTCTGCCGTGATTAGTCATTTCAGATGGCCTTCTCAACCTCTTAAACCTTTTATCTGGAGCCTTGGTGACACCATTCTCCTAGACCCACTCAATTCCACTCATATTAAAAACTCCATCACTAATTTCTTTCGGGAAAACTTTAACGGAAAATGCGAATATAAAAACGGTTTGGGAGGCACACAAATGCACCATTAGAGGAGAATTAATAAAACTTAAGGCAACTAAGACAAAACAAATTAGGGCATATCACCACAAACTTACACAAGACTTACTCCATCTTGATTACCTGCACAAACTTCACCCACAAGATAAAACCCTTTTAAAAGAACTCACAAACACCATAACTAAACTTAATGACCTACTCCGATAAAACCCAAAAACAAACTTTCTACTTAAACCAGAAATTTAATGTGGAAGGGAACAAAGCAGGGAGCGCAATTGGGAAACAACAAAACTTCCTCTATGTTCATTCACTTAAGAAATCCCAGGAGCAAATAATTGAAGACACAATTGAAGACACAATCACCATAGCTGAAACTTTCAAACAATTTTTACGCAAATCTTTATGACCTTTTCCCTACCCTATCAAAAGAGACTCATACCAAACTATGCTACCCTTACCTTCAAGACATAGGGGCCTATTTATCAAAGGTCTTGTGGACCTGATCCAACAGTGCGCATCAGGTCCGCAAGACCTCGCTGAATGCGGAGAGCAATACGCTCTCCATATTCAGCATTGCACCAGCAGCTCACAAGAGCTGCTGGTGCAACGCCGCCCCCTGCAGACTTGCGGCCAATGGGCCGCCAGCAGGGGGGTGTCAATCAACCCGATCGTACTCGATCGGGTTGAATTCCGGGGATTCCTGTCCGCCTGCTCAGAGGCGGACAGGGTTATGGAGCAGCGGCCTTTAGACCGCTGCTTCATAACTGCTGTTTCTGGCGAGTCTGAAAACTCGCCAGAAAAACACGGGCCCACAAGCTCCGTTCGGAGCAGGCGGACAGGGTTATGGAGCAGCGGCCTTTAGACCGCTGCTTCATAACTGCTGTTTCTGGCGAGTCTGAAGACTCGCCAGAAAAACACGGGCCCACAAGCTCCATTCGGAGCTTGATAAATGGGCCCCCATAGAGACACCTAAATTAAGTCCTGAAATTATATATCTACTATAACAACCTATCCCACCTCAAGAAATAGATACAGCTATTCACTCTTTAAAAATAGAGAAAAGTCCAGGCCCAGATGGCTTTAGTGGGTCATATTATAAAACCTATAAAGATGAACTGATCCCTCACCTACACACCCTCATTCACTCCTTCAATTAAAATAATCCAATACCCCCAAGGATGTTAGAGGCTTTTGTTTCTGTCATCCCCAAACCTGGGAAAGCCCAGGATCTCCCATCCAACTTCAGGCCCATATTGCTCCTCAATATAGATTTTAAGCTATACGCCAATGTTTTAGCAAACAGCCTTAATTCAGTCCTCCCATCCTTAATACATATGGATCAGGTGGGTTTTGTGCCTGGGGGAGAGGCCAGGGACAACACCACTAGACTATTACACCTCATACAATTTGCTAAGCTTAACAATATCCCTTAAGTCCTCCTGTCGACGGATGCAGAGAAGGCCTTCAACAGGTTGGACTGGACCTTACTTTACCTCACTCTACAGAAATTCGGCATTCCAGAAGAGATGATTTCTAAAATATTAGTACTATACTCCTTACCATCCACTAAAGTTAAAGTCAATGGTATTCTGTCTGACCCATTCCCTATCAGAAATGGCACGAGACAGGGATGTCCTCTGTTGCCCCTGCTATTTGTGCTATCCATGGAAATATTAGCCTTTAAAACTTAGATCTAACCCAACAGTAAAGGGAATTAAAATAGGGCAAACCCAATACAAACTAACGCTATTTGCGGACGACTTGCTGCTATCCTTGTCTTCTCCCTCAAAATCCCTATCAGCGGCACAGACCCTTTTAACAGAATATGGTAAAGTCTCTAATTGCTCCATCAACTATTTCAAATAGGAACTACTCCCATTAATACTACCTGACCAACATCATAAAATCATACGAGAAAATACTCCCTACAAAATACAAGAAAAGGCGCTGAAATACCTGGGTATATATTTATCCACGGACCCCAGACTCCTATACCAATTAAAGTACGAAAGATTCCTAAATGAGTTCCATCAACTCACGGAAACTTGGCTCCCCAAAACTATTTCATGGCTTGGAAGGATCGGAGTAGTTAAAATGACTCTCCTACCAAAGCTACTCTATGTTTTCCAAACAGTCCCTATACCCCTACCCAAACCGTACATCCCCAAACTCCAATTCATACAGAACTCATACATCTGGCGAAAGCGACCCCCTAGGATAGCAAAACAGACACTTTATTTACCAAAATTGAGAGGGGGCCTTGGATTCCCAAATATTCAGTCCTACCGCTATGCCATGATATTGCTATCTAACTCACAAAGACCGTCAAATTTATCTGATTACCCAATTATCAAGGAAACATTTGATACTTAGGACATAATCTTAAAAAATTCCCAAATATATCCTCAATACCCTCCCACTTGACTCTGACACTACAAAACTCTGAATTTCAGATAGGACAGATAAGGATACCCCCAACCACCTTAGATATAAATAGTCTTGTCCTGATATACTTACTGACTGACTCCTCAAAATTATTATCTTTTCCCCAACTCCAATATATAGGAGATGGTTTCTTTAGTTCCTGGCTTAAATATAAACAACTAGCACACTTCCTTAATACGCACAAATGTAAAGCTCAACTGATGCGTCCCCGGGCGGGACATACAATCTCCCTACTATATAATATCCTTATTAATCCTGCAAAGAACATCTACCCACATATACCTGCAAATGGCAAATAAAACAGCCAACACAAGTCTCTAGCAAAGAATGGGACAATACATTCTTTCACACAACCAAATCCTCACACTCCAGTTCCCTCCTAGAAACGAACTATGAATTCCTAATGTGTTGGTACCTAACGCCACAACGACTAAAACACATCTTTCCACAAACCTCAAATCGATGTTGGAGACAATACAGACAAATCGGCTCTGTGTTTCACCTGTGGTTGACATGCCCTGAAATCCAACAATTCTGGACACAAATTAGTAAGAAAATAAACCAATGACTCAATAGCAATATTCCACTGGATCCTTTAATTTCCCTATTCTGCGATACCCCCAAACTCCAATCTAGAGCCCATACGAAATTATTACAACTAGCCCTAAACACTGCCAGTTAATTCCCCGAAGATGGAGACAAACACTTGCCCCCACTATAGAGGAGTGGAAAACACAATTAGCACAAAATATTGCATATGAAAAATATTTCTGCTTCTCCACTAACAATCTCGAATTCTATCATGAGATACTATTCTTGTGGGAATCATATTATCAAATGCGATGATAACTCAAACCATCTCCTATTGTAAGACTCATACAAAACCGCCCCAAAAAGTAATGAATAAACTTATAGCACTACTAGCTATTCTAAATATGATTCTTTATCTGCTTAATCATTCATACAACATAACCTGCAAAGAAAACTCAGGAACTGCCCACATACTGTATAAGCCCTCGTCTTGTCCAAAAAACATTTGTTCATATTCTTTTCCCTTCTTTTTTTTTCTTTTTTCCCTCTTATTATGTTTGTTAACAATTTCAACTTTGATTTATCTGAAAACTAAATTGTATTGAATAATTTGAAATTGTATTTAATATTCTGCATAAATGTCACTGCATAATTTAATTGTCAGTACAAATTAAGATAATAATAAAAAAAATATGTTAGAACAAAAATGCAAAGAAAACCAAATAGCTGACTAGCAAAAATTGGACCACTGATAAAACATTCTAGAAATACAAGTGGCAACAGGTCTGAAAAAAAGCAGAAATCCATCTAGTTGGAGGCTGACATGCCTCTAAGAAAACTATATGAATCAAAAACTTCAACAAGAAGCCAAAGAAACAGCAACTAAAAGTTTGCTGAAAAACACAAGTAGTATCAACATAACACTACAAAGCTATAAGAGAATCCAAAGCATGAAGAGGCCACTCTGAAGAATAAAGAAGGAACAACAATGTCCCAACTTATATAGACATAAAACATAACCTTTTCCTTATCCTAAAAAAAAAGATAAGGAGGACCACAATATAGAGTAGAAAAAGCTCTTCTAACAGATGAAATTGCTAAATATAACAAAACTTCCAAAGAGAAGTTTAATATCCACCTGATGCATAAGTCCAAAAGAAAGAACCTGCAAAATCCTCAAGACCAAATAAAGGTTCCAAGGACAATAACAGGCTTAATCCTAGGCCAGGCTAGGACTTAATAATGAATGTCATAAAGATCTGCATACAAAATACTGCAGGAACAAGCTGAAGCAAAAAGGAACCACCAAATCTCTTCCTGCCAAAATGTGGCAATCACCCTGGAATAAAAGACCAGAGGTAGAAAAAAATATAGGCTAGCCAGAATGACCCTGGATCTTACACAGTACCTGGGAACATTTAGATTCAACCAGGGAGCCATCAGAACTATCTCTGGGCGACACCAAATATTTTTTTATCTGATAGAACAGAACCATATAGCAATACAGTGCTGGAACATGAACAGCAGAAATCAGATAGCAATAAGCTTCTGCCCAGTAAAGAAATAGAGATACTATCCACATAACTGGGGATTGACAAAAGCCACAGATTTAACAGTCTAATCTGAAACAGAAAAAAAAAATCCCTTTCAATAGAGGCCAACTCTGATCTAAAACAGCAGGTAACCTCGCCTCCTGAGGAAACTAAACGCAAAAAGAGCTAATAGCTCATCTACCAAGACAGAGACATACTTGTTCTGGAAAGTAAATAAGACCTCAGAGACGACTGAGAAAAGGTCCCTGTATCATTGGAAAAAGATACAAAGCTGAAGAGGACTCATAGTGAGCAATCAAAATAGCAACAAAGGCCAAAAACACAAGACCTGATACCTCCAAGAAAAGAGCAACTGAAGGAAAAAAACAGACTAAAGGTTCTAACAGGCAAACCCCAGCTTCAACTGTTTTAGAATTGTCAAATAAACTCTCATAGAAACCGAATATATAAAATCCCCAGAGAAGCAATCTTTATCTGAGGAACCAGTAAACTGCTTGGAAAAATGATTTTCTAACCCTGTTGTTGCGGCCAATCAAGTCAAAGCTTTATATCATTGGATGTTGTAAACATTGAGGTTGATCAGGCTTGGTTAATTGATTTCATTCAAAATTTTATTTTATAATGATTGATTACATTTTATTTATGTTTTATAAGACATATTGAATATTATGATTGATCTTGTAGTAACCCTTGGTTGCAAATAAACAAGTGAATATTGATTGTAATTCTTCTTTCTGGGTAATCAGTAATTGCCAGAAAGTTCATGGCAGGAACTTTTTTTGTATAGAAACTTCCGTCATATAAAATTGAAAAGGGTGGTCAAATATACGAAGGTCGGCGTGCATCAAAAAATGGGCAAGAGTGAAAATTCTAGCGTGTGTCAAAAAACACGTGTTAAAATGCTGCAGTGTCAAAAAAAGTATGCAAATAAAAATAAACATTTTCTCCTACATTATGGTCATCACGGGGCTTCGTCATGGCAAAGATGCCGATTGGATGATTGACTATGTGGGAGCCCTGTGTTTGAGCCTCAGCAGATTAAAGGGACAGTATACACTCATTTTCATATAACTGCATGTAATAGACACTACTATAAAGAATAATATGCACAGATACTGATATAAAAATCCAGTATAAAACTGTTTAAAAACTTACTTAGAAGCTGTCAGTTTGGCTCTGTTGAAAAGGTAGTTGGAAAGCCCACTGCAAGTGGCAAATAAGACACTCCCCTGCTCCCCCTTCTTTTGCATATGAAAAGACCCTTTACACAAACAGGAGCAAGCTGGAGTAGGTAGTCGAGCGTATTCACATAAAACTTTGGGGCTTGGTTAGGAGTCTGAAAATCAGAGCAATGTTATTTAAAAATAAGCAAAACTATACATTAATTTAAAAAAAAAAACTTTATGGGCTATATAAATAGATTATCTACAAAACATTTATGCAAAGAAAAAATAAGTGTATAATGTCCCTTTAAGGTAAATATTTTTTGCTTGTGCGCTAACCCGACGCTAGTGATGTCGCGAACGGTTCGCCGGAGAACAGTTCCCGGCGAACATAGCTTGTTCACGTTCGCCGCTGCGGGCGAACATATGCGATGTTCGATCCGCCCCCTATTTGTCATCATTGAGGAAACTTTGACCCTGTATCTCACAGCCTTCTGACACATTTGAGCCAATCAGCAGCAGACACTCCCTCACAGACCCTCCCAGCTCCTGGGCAGCAGCCATTTTAGATTCATTACGATCTTGCTTTCTTAGTGAGAGGAGCTTTAGTGTTGCTGCTGACATTATAGGGAAATAGATAGCTAGGCTTGTGTATTTAGTGTCCACTACAGTCCTGAAGGACTCATCTAATCTCTGCTGTAAGGACAGCACCCCAAAAAGCCCTTTTTAGGGCTATAACTTCAGTAGTTTTTTTTTTTTTTTTTTATTTGTAATTTTATTTGCATTTGCCTGGCTTTCAGCCTGTGTGTGAGGCTCACAGCATATACTGTGATTAGTGCCACCACTGATATCTGCTTAACATTAGTGTAAATTTAAACAACAAAACTTTTAAATCATTTTGCTAGTGTAATCTAATTTCATTTTCTATCAGGCCTGTGTGTCAGGCTTACACAGCATACACTGTGGTTAATTGCTGTGCCAGCAGCCAGCCACCACTCATATCTGCTTAACATTATTTTAAATTTTTTTAAAAAAAACTTTTAAATCATTTTGCTATTGTAATCTAATTTAATTTTCTATCAGGCCTGTGTCTCAGGCTCACACAGCATATATTGTAGTTAATTGCTCTGTGCTAGCAGCCACCACTCATATCTGCTTAACATTAGTGTAAATGTAAACAAACAAACTTTTAAATCATTTTGCTAGTGTAATCTAATTTCATTTTTTATCAGGCCTGTGTCTCAGGCTCACACAGCATATACTGTGGTTAATTGCTCTGTGCCAGCCAGGCAGCCACCACTCATATTTGCTTAACATTAGTGTAAATTTAAACAACCAAACTTTTAAATCATTTTGCTAGTGTAATCTAATTTCATTTTCTATCAGGCCTGTGTGTCAGGCTTACACAGCATACACTGTGGTTAATTGCTGTGCCAGCAGCCAGCCACCACTCATATCTGCTTAACATTATTTTAAATTAAAAAAAAAAAAACTTTTAAATCATTTTGCTATTGTAATCTAATTTCATTTTCTATCAGGCCTGTGTCTCAGGCTCACACAGCATATATTGTAGTTAATTGCTCTGTGCTAGCAGCCACCACTCATATCTGCTTAACATTAGTGTAAATGTAAACAAACAAACTTTTAAATCATTTTGCTAGTGTAATCTAATTTCATTTTCTATCAGGCCTGTGTCTCAGGCTCACACAGCATATAATGTGGTTAATTGCTCTGTGCCAGCCAGGCAGCCACCACTCATATTTGCTTAACATTAGTGTAAATTTAAACAACCAAACTTTTAAATCATTTTGCTAGTGTAATCTAATTTCATTTTCTATCAGGCCTGTGTGTCAGGCTTACACAGCATATACTGTGGTTAATTGCTCTGTGCCAGCAGCCACCACTCATATATGCTCAACAGTATTGTAAATTTAAAAACAAAAACTTTTAAATCATTTTGCTAGTGTAATCTAATTTCATTTTCTATCAGGCCTGTGTCTCAGGCTCACACAGCATATACTGTAGTTAATAGCTCTGTGCCAGCCAGGCAGCCACCACTCATATCTGCTTAACATTAGTGTAAATTTAAACAACAAAAGTTTTAAATCATTTTGCTAGTGTAATCTAATTTAATTTTCTATCAGGCCTGTGTGTCAGGCTTCTGTGGTTAATTGCTGTGCCAGCAGCCACCACTCATATCTGCTTAACATTATTGTAAATTTTAAAAAAAAACCTTTTAAATCATTTTGCTAGTGTAATCTAATTTCATTTTCTATCAGGCCTGTGTGTCAGGTTTACACAGCATATACTGTGGTTAATTGCTCTGTGCCAGCAGCCACCACTCATATCTGCTTAACAGTATTGTAAATTTAAAAACAAAAACTTTTAAATCATTTTGCTAGTGTAATCTAATTTCATTTTCTATCAGGCCTGTGTCTCAGGCTCACACAGCATATACTGTAGTTAATAGCTCTGTGCCAGCCAGGCAGCCACCACTCATATCTGCTTAACAGTAGTGTAAATTTAAACAACAAAACTTTTAATCATTTTGCTAGTGTAATCTAATTTCATTTTCTATCAGGCCTGTGTGTCAGGCTTCTGTGGTTAATTGCTGTGCCAGCAGCCACCACTCATATCTGCTTAACATTATTGTAAATTTAAAAAAAAAACTTTTAAATCATTTTGCTAGTGTAATCTAATTTCATTGTCTATCAGGCCTGTGTCTCAGGCTCACACAGCATATACTGTGATTAATTGCTCTGTGCCAGCAGCCACCACTCATATCTGCTTAACATTAGTGTAAATTTAAACAACCAAACTTTTAAATCATTTTGCTAGTGTAATCTAATTTCATTTTCTATCAGGCCTGTGTCTCAGGCTCACAAAGCATATACTGTGGTTAATTTATCTGTGCCAGCCAGGCAGCCACCACTCATATTTGCTTAACATTAGTGTAAATTTAAACAACCAAACTTTTAAATCATTTTGCTAGTGTAATCTAATTTCATTTTCTATCAGGCCTGTGTGTCAGGCTTACACAGCATATACTGTGGTTAATTGCTCTGTGCCAGCAGCCACCACTCATATCTGCTTAACAGTATTGTAAATGTAAAAACAAAAACTTTTAAATCATTTTGCTAGTGTAATCTAATTTCATTTTCTATCAGGCCTGTGTCTCAGGCTCACACAGCATATACTGTAGTTAATTGCTCTGTGCCAGCCAGGCAGCCACCACTCATATCTGCTTAACATTAGTGTAAATTTAAACAACAAAACTTTTAAATCATTTTGCTAGTGTAATCTAATTTCATTTTCTATCAGGCCTGTGTCTCAGGCTCACACAGCATATACTGTGATTAATTGCTCTGTGCCAGCAGCCACCACTCATATCTGCTTAACATTAGTGTAAATTTAAACAACCAAACTTTTAAATCATTTTGCTAGTGTAATCTAATTTCATTTTCTATCAGGCCTGTGTGTCAGGCTTACACAGCATATACTGTGGTTAATTGCTGTGCCAGCAGCCACCACTTATATCTGCTTAACATTATTCTAAGAATAATACTACTTAACACACCACGGGTCCCAGACCGCATGTCTTATTGTTATACTCTGTCAGGGAAATCATATATCTATCAAATCTATCTATTTATCTATCAAATTTATCTAACTATCAATCGTATCTATCAAATATAAATTGAATCTATTGATCAATGTAATTCGTATCTATCAAATGTATATTGCATCTTTTGATCTATGTAATTCGTATCTATCAAATGTATATTGCATCGATTGATCTATGTAATTCGTATCTATCATCAAATGTATATTGCATCTATTGATCTATGTAATTTGTATCTATCATATGTATATTGCATCTATTGATCTATGTAATGTATGTATCTAACTATCAAATCTATCTAACTCATGGTTGTGCAAATAGACTGTTTGAAGTTGTTTGCGGTGCATTACACGGGGAGTTTGGTCTGTCACTGTGAAGCGGGTGTAACCCTTGCACTACCTGATCGATACTACATCATACCTGATGTTTTAGAGCACATTATTCAAAACAATTTAGGAATGTTAGGTGATTTATGCTTTTTATGGCTTAAAACCAGACTCTGCATCAACTATGTAATTTTCCGTGGGAGTTTTGCCATGGATCCCCATCCGGCATGCCACAGTCCAGGTGTTAGTCCCCTTGAAACAACTTTTCCATCACTATTGTGGCCAGAAAGAGTCCTTGTGGGTTTTAAAGTTCGCCATTCTATTGAAGTCAATGGTGGTTCGCACGGTTCGCGAACAGTAGCGGAAGTTCGAGTCCGCCGTTCGCGAACCAACATTTTTAGGTTCGCGACATCACTACCCGACGCGTGCAAAGAGCAGAAGTTATAATATTACAACAGCTTAAACGTACCCATACTCGGTGGGCTAGGGGTTAAAAGTGTAGCAGGTACTTTGCGGTGGGCTATGTGGCAGGTTAGGGGTTGTTAATGTATGGTGGGGACGTTGCGGTAGGCTATATATGGTGATTCGGGTTAGCGTGCGAGTATGTGTACGTATATAAAAGAATCTAAATCTTAACTTTAGATCTTGTGGGGTTCAAACTAATGATTTTAAATCTTATGGGTAGAAAAATATATATTTATATATCTTAAGTTAAGATATTTGATTCCTTTATATATTTTTCAATATATGTTAATATATATATTTATAATATGCAAATTTTTTATGTATTTTGAAGTATTTTTGTAAAACGCTTTATGGGGTCTATTTAACAAAGGTCTGTCGGACCTGATCTGACAGTGCGGATCAGGTCTGACAGACCTCGCTGAATGCGGAGAGCAATACGCTCTCCATATTCAGGTGCAACGTGCCCCCTGCAGATTGGCCGCCAGCAGGGGGTGTCAATCAACCCGATCATACTCGATCGGGTTGAATTGCGGCAATCTCTGTCCGCCTCCTCAGAACAGGCGGACAGGTTATGGAGCAGCAGTCTTTAGACTGCTGCTTCATAACTGGTGTTTCTGGCGAGCCTGCAGGCTCGCCAGAAACATGGGCCCTCAAGCTCCATCCGGAGCTTGATAAATGGGCCCCTAAGTCTTCAATTTCATATTTTGTATAAATGTCATAACACTGTCATAAACTCTCATTAACACTGAGATTTAAAGATATTACAAATCGAAGCTAATCAGCTAAAGAAGAATCACCTGCATATAACCACAGGCAACAAATAGAAGTGAACTGAAAGATATATAAAGACAGTTTTAACAGAGATCCTTGAAAAAGCCAAGCGTTATTAATGAAAAGTACGTCGGAACACAATGTGTGACGTCACTCTTTGGGTGGAGACCAACCTTCTAAGCCATACACCACAACTAACAGACATTATTTGACTCCAAACGATAAATTGTTAGCGGAGGCTTTTGCTGTGGTTCTGTTCTCCTTTATGCCTTGTGAATTTCACACTTGTTTTTAACATTAAATTTTAACTTTTAATGAAGCTTCAGTCCGCTTGAGTTCACTTCATACACTCCTATTGGAGTCTCCTATGTGCTTTTAAATCTAGAGCTTGATATAAAGCTCTAGAATATGTGAGTATTTGACCTACCACCTGTCTCCCTTTGAAGTTAATACAGGACTTTACTATTTGCAGCATTTGTCTTTTTTTTTTGAGGTACAATCCCTGGAAATCCTTGGAAGTTATCCACCTTATCCCTGCACCAAGCTTGTTTGGGACTGATTTATCACTATATGTACATATCCTTTAAGCACTAACACATTGTTTTTTTTTTATTTATTATTTGTTTGATGTTATAACAGGTTATATTTTGTTTGTTTTTTACCATATATGTATATATCTATATATAATTATCTATAAATATAGGTATAAACATATATTTGTGCAAAATTTATTTATGAATAAATAGAACATATGTTATTTTAAGAACATTGGAATATGAAATATTTATATTTTTATGTCGGGTTAGTGCAATTGCGAAAATGCTATAGTGTTTTCGCGAGAGAGTGGGTGTTAGTTTTTTTTCCCCACCTTTTTTCTTCATTGACTTCTATGGGGGAATGTGAAAACGTGATCTCAATTTTCGATTATCGACTTTAAGAGAGATTTGGGTTACCGCTAGCGCAAAAACATAATTTATTCTTACCTGATAAATGTATTTCTTTCTTGACACAGTGAGTCCACGGATCATCTTAATTACTGTTGGGAATATCACTCTTGACCAGCAGGAGGAGGCAAAGAGCACCACAGCAAAAGCTGTTAAATACCACTCCCCATACCCACAATCCCCAGTCATTTGACCAAAGGGAAATGAGAAAGGAAGTAATCTAAGGTGCAGAGGTGCCTGAAGTTTATAGAAAAGCAAACTGTCTGAAAAACAGGGTGGGCCGTGCCAAGAAAGAAAGAAATTTATCAGGTAAGAATAAATTATGTTTTCTTTCTAATGACACGGTGAGTCCACGGATCATCTTAATTACTGTTGGGAACCAACACCCAAGCTAGAGGACATGCATGATAAGGGAGGGACAAGACAGTTAACCTAAACAGAAGGCACCACTCCTTGAAGAACCTTTCTCCCAAAAGAAGTCTCTGCTGAAGCAAAAGTATCAAATTTGTAAAATTTTAGAAAAAGTATGCAAAGATGACCAAGTCGCAGCCTTGCAAAGCTGAACTACAGAAGCTCCCTTTTTGAAAGCCCAAGAAGATGAAACATCCCTCGTAGAATGAGCCATGATTCTCTCAGGAGGTTGCTGACCAGCAGTCTCATATGCCAAGCGAATAACACTCCTCAGCCAACAAGAAAGAGAAGTAGCCGTAGCTTTCTTACCCTTATGCTTCCCAGAAAATACAACAAATAAAGAAGAAGACTGGCGAAAATCCTTAGTCGCCTGCAAATAATATTTGAATGCACGAACCACATCCAGGTTGTGCAACAAACGCTCCTTATGAGAAGAATGATTAGGACACAAGGAAGGAACAACAATCTCTTGATTAATATTCTTATCAGAAACAACCTTGGGAAGAAAACCCAAGGCAGTACGCAAAAAACTACCTTATGATAGTGAAAAATAAGAAAAGGTTGAAAAGAATGAACATCTGGCACATCCGCCAGGCGCTTGTGCAATAAAATAGATAAAGCAGAAATTTGATCCTTCAGGATACTAGCAGATAAACCTTTCTCCAAACCCTCCTAGAGAAAAGACAAAATCCTAGGAATCCTAACTCTACTCCACGAGTGGCCTTTGGATTCACACCAATACAAATATAAACGTAAAATCTTATAATTAATCTTCCTAGTCACAGGCTTAGGAGCCTGAATCATAGTCTCAATGACTGACTCAGAAAAACCACGCTTAGAAAGAATCAAGCATTCAATCTCCAAGCAGGCAGCTTCAGAGAAACAAGATTTGTATGAAGGAAGGGACCCTGCAGAAGCAGGTCCTTCCTTAATGGAAGACGCCAAGGTGGAAGTGAAGACATCTCCACCAGATCTGCAAACCAGATTCTGCAAGGCCACACCGGAGCAATGAGAATCACTGATGCCCTCTCTTGTTTGGACCGAGCAATGACCTGAGGAAGAAGAGCAAATGGAGGGAACACATATGCCAGACTGAAAGTCCAAGGAACTGCCAGAGCATCTATCAGAACAGCCTGAGGATCCTTTGACCTCGACCCGTAACTCGAGAGCTTGGCATTCTGACGAGATGCCATGAGATCCAACTCCGGCTGCCCCCAACTGAGAATCAAGCTGGAAAATACCTCTGGATGAAGTTCCCACTCCCCCGGATGAAAAGTCTGTCTGCTCAGAAAATCCGCTTTCCAATTGTCCACCCCTGGAATATGGAATGCAGACAGACAACAGTTGTGAATCTCCGCCCACTGAATAATCTTGGCTACCTCTGTCATGGCCAAGGAACTCTGAGTTCCTCCCTGATGATTTATGTAAGCCACTGACGTTATGTTGTCTGACTGAAACCTGATAAAATGGGTTGAAGCTAGCTGAGGCCAGGCTAGAAGAGCATTAAAAATTGCTCTCAGTTCCAAAATATTTATTGGAAGAACCGACTCCTCCCGAGTCCATAGACCCTGAGCCCTTAATGAACCCCAGACAGCACCCCAGCCCAGCAAACTGGCATCCGTGGTTACAATCAAACAGTCAGGTCTGTGAAAGCAAGTTCCCTGAGAGAGAAGATCCTGAGACAACCACCATGGAAAAGAATCTCTGGACATCTGATCTAGAACAATCTTTGGAGATAGATCCGCATAATCCCCGTTCCACTGCCTGAGCAAGCATAACTGCAGAGGTCTGAGATGGAAACGAGAAAACTGAATGATGTCCATGACTGAAACCATCAGACCAATAACCTCCATGCACTGAGCCACTGACGGCCGAGGAAGGGACTGAAGAGCATGACACATATTGCAAATCTTTTACTTTCTTGCTTCTGTCAGAAACATTTTCATCTCTAGGGAATCTATAATGGTCCCCAAAAATACCACTCTTGTAGCCGTAATTAAGGAACTTTTTCCTAAATTCACCTTCCAACCGTGGGAGCGCAGAAAAGACAACAACAACTCTGTTTGGTAGTTTGATAGTTGAAAAGATGGAGCCTAAACTAGAATGTTGTCCAGATAAGGAGCCACTGCAACACCCCTCAATTGAAGCACCGCCAACAATGCTCCCAGGACCTTTGAAAAAATTCTGTTGCCAGACCAAAAGGAAGAGCTACAAACTGAAAATGTATGTCTAGAAATGCAAATCTTAGGAACCTGTGATGATCCCTGTGAATGAGAATATGCAGATACACATCCTTTAGATCCACTGTGGTCATGAACTGACCTTCCTGAAGCAAAGGAAGAATGGAACGAATAGTTTCCATCGTGAAAGACGAAACCCTGAGAAACTTGTTTACACTCTTGAGATCTAAAATAGGTCTGAAAGTTCCCTCCTTTTTGGGAACGACGAAGAGATTGGAATAAAAACCCAGACCCTGTTCCTGAACCGGAACAGGAACTATCACTCCCATGTAGGAAAAATTCTGAACATAACATAAGAACGCCTCTCCTTTTATCTGGTTTACAGATAACCTGGAGAGAAGAAACCTATTCTGGGAGGAAAATTCTTGAACTCCAGTTTGTAACCCTGGGACACGATATCTACCACCCAGGGATCCTGAACATCTCAAACCCAAGCTTGAGCGCAGAAAAAGAGTCTGCCCCCCACAAGATCCATTCCCAGATCGGGGGCAGACCCTTCATGCTGATTTTGAGTCAGCAACAGGCTTCCTGGACTGCTTCCCCTTATTCCAAGACTGATTTGACTTCCAAGATGGCTTGGACTGTTCCTGTTTGGAGGAAGAAGAGGAAGATTTACCAGAGAAGTTACGAAAGGAACGGAAATTACTCTGCAGACCCTTCAGTTTATTTATTTTATCCTGAGGAATAGAATGCCCCTTCCCTCCCGTAATATCAGAAATAATCTCTGCCAAACCTGGCCCAAACAAGGTCTTACCCTTGTATGGAATAGACAAAAACTTAGACTTAGAGGACACATCCGCAGACCAGGATTTTAACCATAAAGCTCTGCGAGCTAAAATGGCAAAACCAGAAATGTTAGCTCCCAACTTGATGACCTGTAGAGAAGCATCTGCAATAAAGGAATTAGCCAACTTCAAAGCCTTGATTCTATCTTGAATTTCATCAAGAAAAGTATCTTGCTGAATAGAATCAGACAATGCATCAAACCAATATGCCGCCGCACTAGTAACCGGAGCAATACATGCAGCCGGTTGCCATTGATTCCCCTGGTGAACATAAATCTTTTTAACAAAGCTTCCAATTTCTTATCCACAGGATCTTTAAAGGAACAGCTGTCCTCAAAAGGAATAGTGGTCCTTTTGGTCAGAGTGGAAACTGCTCCCTCCACCTTAGGAACCATCTGCCAAGATTCCTTAATAGAATCAGCAATAGGAGACATCTTCCTAAAAATTGTAGAAGGGGAAAAAGGAATCCCAGACTTCTCCCATTCTCATGCAATAATATCTGAAATACGATCTGGTATAGGAAAAACTTCCACCGAGGAAGGTACATCAATAAACTTATTAAGTTTACTAGATTTCTCAGAGTCATCCAAGGTAGCCAAAACCTCCTTGAGTAAAAAACGGAGGTGCTCCAGCTAAAACCTAAAGAAAACAACCTCAGGTTCAGAAGGATTTACACTATCAGAATCCGAGATCTCACCCTCAGATGCTACTGAAGTATCTTCCTCCTCAGACTTATGAGAAGAAACACTAGACACAATTGCAACAGAATCAGAAACCTTATACTTCCTCTTGCACTTCCCCTGTAACATACGAAAAGCAGACAAAGCATCAGATACTGCAGAGGATATATGGGTAGCCATATCCTGCAAGGAAAAAACAACAGGTAAAAACACAGGGCACTGCAGAAGATTGGGATGTATGAGGAGAAAGCTGCGGATTAGCCTGAACAGGAGACTCCTGAACAACATCCGCCCTAGACAATGAAGGCTCAGAATCAAAAAGCCTATCCTTGTAATGTAATGTTCTCTCAATACAAGAGGAACAAAAAGGGATAGGAGGCTCGCATAGAGAACAAGCAACAGTTTGCAGAGCCTCTTGGTCCATCTTATTCCAAAGGAAAAAACCCTAATCAATAAAAAATTCTAAGTTCAAATCAGAATTTGAATGAAACAAAAAACGTTACTGTCCCTTTAAATTTTAAACAAACTTTTTTTTTTAACTAGAAAATCCTTAAATAAACTGCACAATAGATCTTGCAGAAACAATTTTTCACAAAATGAATGCAAAAAGAGACACAAATGTTATAGTCCCTGAAATTCAGACAGAAACAAATATAAGCAGAGCAACAGCCCCACAAAAAACAACAAGCAACCGCCACACCTCAGCAAGCTCTGCTGAGATGCCTACCTGACCTCCTTGCTGCCGGAAACAAAGTCAGAAAATGATCCGGACCCCCCCATACAGCCGCACTGGAGAGAACGCTGAACCACCTCTGAGGAGCTATGTAACAGAGCTGCAACATCCAGGAACAAAAGGAAACAGCTAAAAGGGCGCCAACAACGCCCTTGCTATCTCAGATAAGCCCGCCTATTGTGGGCGTGGCCTAACAACCCCCCAGTAGCCATTAATACACAAACAAAAAACATGTACACCAAAGTAAAAACATAATAAACAGAGCCAAACATCCCCAGTGCCTGCAAAACTGCCATACAATAAACCGTTAACCTAGAAGGCCGATTGTATATTTAGACAGAATTAAGTGCCATATTCTCCTATATCAAAACAGGGAAAGAAGTAGGCACTTACCTCAAAAATCTGTCCAGCAGCAGGACAGCTCACTTGGTATGAGAGGGGTTTCCTACCTCACATGGACCTGTGGAAAAAAGAAAAGGCTGAGTAAACTTACTCAAACTTTCAACCAAGGGCAGCATGAAATTACTTGGGAGGCCCAGTGGGGATTATACCCCACAAGTTCCCAAATGCTTAAAAGCCTCCACTTGCTCTACTGAAGAGACTGACATGGACTACGGCTAAACCCCAAAGAAAACCAGAGCAAACTTGCTCTGCTTAAAAAATAACAAACTCTTGATTGAAGAATCAGACACCTAACTTTACCCTCCTTGCAACTGATACAAACAAAGAGAAGGACTGAGGATTGTGGGTAGGGGGAGTGGTATTTAACAGCTTTTGCTGTTGTGCTCTTTGCCTCCTCCTGCTGGTCAGGAGTGATATCCCCAACAGTAATTAAGATGATCCGTGGACTCACTGTGTCATTAGAAAGAAATAAAAAAATAAAATAAACTTGTAATAGGAACGCAACACCACTAGCGTAGAAAGCCTAACTCTATTGTAGCCACTAGTAATCTAGCCCTTTCTCTTTTACTAGATGCAGAAATCAATAAGCTCATATGTTTTTCGCTTAATTGAGGTTGTTGTTTTGACCTACAGGACTATATAATAACAGTTATTATCGTAAGTGGAGCACGAAAAAGAACATGCAACTCAACATGCCTATAGACACAATACATAATTCAAAACTATTTCCTACATGGTAGATACAAAACTTCATACAATAATAAAAATAAAAAAAACTCAGCATAATAAATGGAAACAGTACAATCTATATATCTGAACTTGGCATACATTTTATAAAAAATAAAAGCAACAAAAACATGACAATGGTTTTACACTGACAATGTTCATTGTATTTTCATAGGGATGTATTCATTTAAAAGTTCATATGAATGTATTACCTTGAGATACACAAAACAGATACTTACATTAAGCAATTTTTTGTTATGAAAATAATTAATAACTGAGATTACCATAGGTAAATGATCAGAAATAAAATATCTACAGCTCTTCAGGATATTGTTAAAGCTTTAATGAGATACAACAGTTATTTCTATAATCTTGGGCAAATTCCACTAAACTCTGATTAGCAGAATACTCCAAATTAGCTTTAGAAAGGGTTTAGTCTTAACTCCATAAACTTCACCTTGTGCATGTACGGATTTAGGAGCCTGACAAGAGCTGATTGTTGATTATGCGCTGTGACCTTGCTTGCCTGTCAATTAAGTTTATGCATGAGCACGTATGCACTAATCAAAAACTAAAGGCCCAATGCTAAAAGGAGCGTCACAATAACGCTATGTTATAAAGGTATTCACATCGTAATCAAGATTGCAGATAAAATGTTAGAATGTAGTTTACCCAAGACATTTGGTACAATGTGATTGAGATATTATTGTACAGTACAGTGTAAACTCAAAGCGGCTATACATATACAGTGCTTAAAAGCCATCTATTATTAAGAAAACATTTTATATAGTGCAAAGTTTAAAAAACTAGATATTGGAAAATGAAAAACCTGTGGCTTCTGTCTTCTAAGGGATCCTAAAAAGAAAAGAACACGCCAAAAGTTAAAAACATTTTCTTTAGATAACAAATTCACTTTATATACTTAATTAATAGTAAAAAAATACTATTTTACAGTATAATACATACATATAACAAACTATATACATGTACAATATACACACAATACACCAGCTCATAGAGTTTTTTTATTAAGGTTTTTTTTTTTTTTTAACATTGGTGATTGTATACTTAGAGCAGAGCTTTCCAAACTTTTCATGTTGGTGACACATTTTTTAGACCTACATCATTTCGCGACACAGTAATTCAGCTGTACTAGCAAACAGGAGATTAAACTAGCTTGTTTTTAAAGATACGGACACATACATAAATTATATATTAACTAAATGTATTTACAAGTAACAGTAAGTATGTGCAAGAATTAAAGAAGTTTAATAACACCAATAGCTACTTACTATTTTAATGGGATGTATGAATTTGATGGGATGAACACAGTTTCTGAATATTTGGTGGAATATTAAAGACACTCACATTTCATCATCAAGCATTTTAAAGCTTCCACTTCCTATCCATATATCAAGAGCAGGAGCAGCAATGCACTACTGGGAGCTAGCTGTAAAAAACAAACAAACACTTTGACTTCTGGCTTCAGCTCAGCATTTACGCTGCCATCCTCAGAGCTCTGTGAGTCCGACTGATTACTGCCCGTGCTGCAAACACACTGCTGTCCGACTCACTCACTACACGTGCAGTCAGGAGCCAATGTGCTGCCAAAGCCGCCAATGGGAATAATTTCAGTTCCCACTGAGCTGCATCAATAGGTTAAGATGATCTGTAACCCACTAGGTATCAATCACGTATCAATCATGTGATATGCGTAGCAGGCAGGCGGAAATTTGGAAACCCCCCCCAAAAAAAATTGAAAAAATGTAAATTAAAAAAAAATTGTGCTGAAGCAGGGACACACCTACACACAGCTGCCGACACACTAATGTGTCACAACACACAGTTTGGAAAGCACTGACTTAGAGAATAAATAGTTGCTCTTTCCTTAGTCCCTCGTGGCAGCATGCTGTGCTAATTTAAAGGGGACATGCCTAATTCTAGGAACTCCCACCCTCCCTTGAAATCTAGCCCTTTATGCTGTAATGTAAGTTACAATTGAACAAGACAAGCATACTATAGACATCTATGTTATTTTAAAAAACACAATTTATGCTTACCTGATAAATTTATTTCTCTTGTGGTGTATCCAGTCCACGGATCATCCATTGCTTGTGGGATATTCTCATTCCCAACAGGAAGTTGCAAGAGGACACCCACAGCAGAGCTGTTATATAGCTCCTCCCCTCACTACCATATCCAGTCATTCGACCGAAAACAAGCAGAGAAAGGAGAAACCATAGGGTGCAGTGGTGACTGTAGTTTAAATTTAAAAATTACCTGCCTTAAAATGACAGGGCTGGCCGTGGACTGGATACACCACAAGAGAAATAAATTTATCAGGTAAGCATAAATTGTGTTTTCTCTTGTAAGGTGTATCCAGTCCACGGATCATCCATTACTTGTGGGATACCAATACCAAAGCTAAAGTACACGGATGAAGGGAGGGACAAGGCAGGTACTTAAACGGAAGGTACCACTGCCTGTAAAACCTTTCTCCCAAAAATAGCAAAAGTATCAAATTTGTAGAATTTTTAAAAAGTATGAAGCGAAGACCAAGTCGCCGCCTTGCAAATCTGTTCAACAGAAGCCTCATTTTTAAAGGCCCAAGTGGAAGCCACAGCTCTAGTGGAATGAGCTGTAATCCTTTCAGGAGGCTGCTGTCCAGCAGTCTCATAGGCTAAGCATATTATGCTTCTTAGCCAAAAAGAAAGAGAGGTTGCCGAAGCCTTTTGACCTCTCCTCTGTCCAGAGTAGACAACAAACAGAGCAGATGTTTGACGAAAATCTTTAGTAGCTTGTAAGTAAAACTTTAAAGCACGAACCACGTCCAGATTGTGTAATAGACGTTCCTTCTTCGAAGAAGGATTAGGACACAAGGATGGAACAACAATCTCTTGATTGATATTCTTGTTAGATACCACCTTAGGTAAAAACCCAGGTTTGGTACGCAGGACTACCTTATCCATATGAAAAATCAGATAAGGAGAATCACATTGTAAGGCAGATAACTCAGAGACTCTACGAGCCGAGGAAATAGCTACCAAAAAAAGAACTTTACAAGATAAAAGTTTGATATCTATGGAATGGAGAGGTTCAAACGGAACTCCTTGAAGAACCTTAAGAACCAAATTTAAGCTCCATGGTGGAGCAACAGGTTTAAACACAGGCTTGATTCTAACTAAAGCCTGACAAAATGCCTGAACGTCTGAAACATCTGCCAGACGCTTGTGCAAAAGAATAGACAGAGCAGAAATCTGTCCCTTTAAGGAACTAGCTGACAATCCTTTGATTCTAACTAAAGCCTGACAAAATGCCTGAACGTCTGGAACATCTGCCAGACGCTTGTGCAAAAGAATAGACAGAGCAGAAATCTGTCCCTTTAAGGAACTAGCTGACAATCCTTTTTCCAAACCTTCTTGGAGAATCCTGACCTTACTCCATGAGTAACCTTTGGATTCACACCAAAAAATATATTTACGCCATATCTTATGGTAAATTTTCCTGGTGACAGGCTTTCGTGCCTGTATTAAGGTATCAATGACTGACTCTGAGAAGCCACGCTTTGATAAAATCAAGCGTTCAATCTCCAGGCAGTCAGTCTCAGAGAAATTTTTACAGTGTATGTAATAAGGTCACAGAGCATTGCACCCACTTGCAAATGGATGATTAACCCTTTAGTTCAAAAAACATATAAAAAAAACGATATAGACGTTTTTTAACAGTCACAACAAACTGCCACAGCCTGCTGTGGCCCTACCTTCCCCAATAAACGATTTTGGAAAGCCTTTGAGCCCTTCAGAGATGTCCTATAGCATTCAGGGAACTTCTGAGGGAAGCTGGATATCTCAGTCTGTAATTTTAACTGCGCAAAAAAGCGCTAAATTAGGCCCCTCCCACTCATACTACAACAGTGGAAAGCCTCAGGAAACTGTTTCTAGGCAAAATTTAAGCCAGCCATGTGGAAAAAAACTAGGCCCCAATAAAGTTTTATCACCAAAGCATATATAAAAACGATTAAACATGCCAGCAAACGTTTTATATTGCAATTTTAAAAGGGTATTACCCCTGAGAGTAAGCATGATACCAGTCGCTATTAAATCACTGTATTCAGGCTTAACTTACATTAATCCGGTATCAGCAGCATTTTCTAGCATTTTCCATTTCTAGAAAAAATTGTAACTGCACATACCTCATAGCAGAGTAACCTGCACGCCATTCTCCCGCTGAAGTTACCTCTCTCCTCAGACATATGTGAGAAAAGCAATGGATCTTAGTTACAACCTGCTAAGATCATAGAAACCTTAGGCAGATTCTTCTTCTATTTACTGCCTGGGATAAAATAGCACAACTCCGGTACTATTTAAAAATAAAAAAATTTTGATTGAAGAAAAAAAACTATATTTCACCACTCTCTCTTACTACCTCCATGCTTGTTGAGAGTTGCAAGAGAATGACTGGATATGGTAGTGAGGGGAGGAGCTATATAACAAGTAATGGATAAT
Organism: Bombina bombina; assembly: GCF_027579735.1. NCBI lineage: Eukaryota > Metazoa > Chordata > Amphibia > Anura > Bombinatoridae > Bombina > Bombina bombina. Next base: position 177,909,939 of record NC_069499.1, on the reverse strand, counting down.
CCGTGGACTGGATACACCTTACAGGAGAAATAAAAAATCGAGCCCATGGGTGAAACTTGTTTTGCGGATTTTCCCCACAATTTTAACCGTACTTGATTATTGACATCAGTTTCTAATTGAACAGGATTTAATGGTACTACTTTAAAAATTGATTTTATAAGGGATACTGCCCCTTTATTACTTAGGCCCTTAGAATCCAATGCCAAGTGTAATTTTTGAGGAGAGGCTGGTATATAAAGAACATGAAAAGGAAATTTATGCTTACCTGATAAATTGATTTCTTCTAAGATACGACGAGTCCACGGATTCATCCTTTACTTGTGGGATATTATCCTCCTGCTAACAGGAAGTGGCAAGGGCGGGCCGTAGACTCGTCGTATCTTAGAAGAAATCAATTTATCAGGTAAGCATAAATTTCCTTTTCTTCTACAAGATACGACGAGTCCACGGATTCATCCTTTACTTGTGGGATACAATACCAAAGCTACAGGACACGGATGAACGGGAGGGACAAGACAGATACCTAAACAGAAGGCACCACTGCTTGAAGAACTTTTCTCCCAAAAATAGCCTCAGAAGAAGCAAAAGTATCAAATTTGTAAAATTTGGAAAAGGTATGAAGGGAAGAACAAGTCGCAGCCTTACAAATCTGTTCAACAGAAGCATCATTTTTAAAAGCCCATGTGGAAGCCACCGCTCTAGTAAAATGAGCTGTAATCTTTTCAGGAGGCTGCTGTCCAGCAGTCTCGTATGCCAAATGGATGATGCTTTTCAGCCAAAAAGAAAGAGAGGTAGCCGTAGCTTTTTGACCTCTACGTTTTCCAGAATAGACAACAAACAGAGATGTTTGACGGAAATCCTTGGTCGCTTGCAAGTAAAACTTCAAGGCACGAACCACGTCCAAGTTATGTAACAGACGCTCCTTCTTAGAAGAAGGGTTATGACACAGAGAAGGAACAACAATTTCCTGATTAATATTCTTATTTGAAACAACCTTAGGAAGAAATCCAGGTGTAGCGCGCAAAACCACCTTATCAGAATGTAATATAAGATAAGGCGAGTCGCATTGTAACGCAGATAGCTCAGAAACTCTTCGAGCAAAAGAGATAGCAACTAAAAACAGAACTTTCCAAGATAGAAGTTTAATATCTATGGAATGCATAGGTTCAAACGGAACTCCTTGAAGAACATTAAGAACTAAATTCAAACTCCATGGCGGAGCAACAGGTTTAAACACAGGCTTAATTCTAATCAAAGCCTGACAAAATGACTGAACGTCTGGGAGATCTGCCAGACGCTTGTGTAGTAAGATTGACAAAGCAGAAATCTGTCCCTTTAAGGAATTAGCTGACAACCCCTTCTCCAATCCTTCTTGGAGAAAGGACAAAATCCTAGGAATCCTGATCTTACTCCATGAGTAGCCTTTGGATTCTCACCAATAAAGATATTTACGCCATATTTTATGGTAAATTTTCCTAGTGACAGGCTTTTGAGCCTGAATCAAGGTATCAATGACCGACTCAGAGAATCCCCGCTTAGATAAAATCAAGCGTTCAATCTCCAGGCAGTCAGTTGCAGAGAAATTATATTTAGATGTTAGAACGGACCCTGAATGAGAAGGTCCTGTCTCAGTGGCAGTTTCCACGGTGGCAGAGATGACATCTCCACCAGGTCTGCATACCAAGTCCTGCGTGTCCACGCAGGCGCTATCAAGAATAACGAAGCCCTCTCCTGTTTGATTCTGGCAATCAGACGAGGAAGAAGAGGAAAAGGCGGAAAAACATAAGCCAGGCTGAACGACCAAGGTACTGCTAGAGCATCTATCAGTACGGCTTGAGGATCCCTTGATCTGGACCCGTAACAAGGAAGTTTGGCATTCTGACGAGATGCCATCAGATCCAATTCCGGTGTGCCCCATTGATGAATCAATTTTGCAAAAACCTCCGGATGGAGTTCCCACTCCCCCGGATGAAAAGTCTGACGACTTAGAAAATCCACTTCCCAGTTCTCCACTCCTGGGATATATATTGCTGATAGATGGCAAGAGTGAGTCTCTGCCCATCGAATTATTTTGGAAACCTCTATCATCGCTAGAGAACTCTTTGTTCCCCCTTGATGATTGATATATGCAACAGTCGTGATATTGTCCGACTAGAATGTTATGAATTTGGCCGAAGCCAGCTGAGGCCATGCTTGAAGCGTGTTGAATATCGCTCTCAGTTCCAGAATATTTATTGGTAGTAGGGACTCCTCCTGAGTCCACACACCCTGAGCCTTCAGGGAATTCCAGACTGCACCCCAGCCCAAGAGGCTGGTGTCCGTCGTCACTATGACCCATGCTGGCCTGCGGAAGCACATTCCCTGGGACAGAAGATCCTGTGACAACCACCAATGAAGAGAGTCTCTGGTCTCTAGATCCAGATTTATCTGTGGAGATAAATCCGCATAATCCCCATTCCACTGTCTGAGCATGCACAGCTGCAGTGGTCTGAGATGAAAGCGGGCAAACGGAACTATGTCCATTGCCGCTACCATTAATCCAATTACCTCCATACACTGAGCCACTGACGGCCGAGGAGTGCTCGGCAAGTAGTTAAGATCTTTGATTTTCTGACCTCCGTCAGAAAAATCTTCATGTCTACCGAGTCTATCAGAGTTCCTAAGAATGGAACTCTTGTCAGAGGAACAAGTGAACTCTTTTTTATGTTCACCTTCCACCCGTGAGTTCTTAGAAAAGCCAACACGATGTCCGTGTGGGATTTGGCTAGATGGTAAATTGACGCCTGAATCAAGATATCGTCCAGATAGGGCGCCACTGCTATGCCCCACGGCCTTAGAACCGCCAGAAGGGACCCTAGCACCTTCGTGAAAATTCTGGGAGCTGTGGGCAACCCAAAAGGAAGAGCCACAAACTGGTAATGTTTGTCCAGGAAGGCGAACCTGAGGAACTGATGATGATCTTTGTGGATACGAATGTGAAGATACGCATCCTTCAAATCCACGGTGGTCATATATTGACCCTCCTGGATCATTGGTAAGATTGTTCGAATGGTCTCCATCTTGAACGATGGGACTCTGAGAAATTTGTTTAGACTTTTGAGATCTAAAATTGGTCTGAAGGTTCCCTCTTTTTTGGGAACCACGAACAGCTTGGAATAAAACCCCTGACCTTGTTCTAATTTTGGAACTGGGCCGATTACACCCATGGTATATAGGTCTTCTACACAGCGTAAGAATGCCTCTCTTTTTGTCAGACAAACGTGAAAGATGAAATCTCCCCCTTGGGAGAGAATCCTTGAATTCTAGACGATACCCCTGGGTCACAATTTCTAATGCCCAGGAATCCTGACCGTCTCTTGCCCAAGCCTGAGCAAAGAGAGAAAGTCTGCCCCCTACTAGATCCGGTCCCGGATCGGGGGCTGCCCCTTCATGCTGTCTTGTTAGCAGCAGCGGGCTTCTTGGCCTGTTTACCTTTATTCCAGGTCTGGTTAGGTCTCCAGACTGACTTGGATTGAGCAAAGTTCCCCTCCTGCTTGGAGGCGGATGAGGAAGTAGAGGGACCGCCTTTAAAGTTTAGAAAGGAATGAAAATTATTCTGTTTGGTCCTCATTTTAACCGCCTTGTCCTGAGGAAGGGCATGACCTTTACCTCCAGTAATGTCAGAAATGATCCCCTTTAGTTCAGGCCCGAATAGGGTCTTACCCTTAAAGGGAATAGCTAAAAGCTTGGATTTAGAAGACACATCAGCAGACCACGACTTAAGCCATAACACTCTACACGCTAAAATGGCAAAGCCTGCATTCTTTGCCGCTAATTTAGCCATTTGGAAAGCGGCATCTGTAATAAAAGAATTAGCTAGCTTGAGAGCCTTAATTCTTTCCAAAATAGCATCTAATGAGGTCTCAACCTTGAGAGACTCCTCTAGAGCCTTGAACCAAAAAGCTGCTGCAGTAGTTACTGGAACAATGCACGCTATAGGTTGTAGAAGAAAACCCTGATGAATAAACAATTTCTTTAGAAGCCCCTCTAATTTTTTATCCATAGGATCTTTGAAAGCACAACTGTCCTCAATAGGTATAGTTGTACGCTTAGCCAGGGTAGAAATAGCTCCCTCCACCTTAGGGACCGTCTGCCACGAATCCCGAATGGTGTCAGATATGGGAAACATTTTCTTAAAAGGAGGGGGAGAGAACGGAATGCCTGGTCTATCCCATTCCTTAGTAACAATGTCCGAAATTCTTCTAGGGACTGGAAAAACATTAGTGTAAGTAGGGACCTCTAGATATTTATCCATTTTAAACAATTTCTCTGGTGGTATGACAATAGGGTCACAATCATCCAGAGTCGCTAAGACTTCCCTGAGTAACAAGCGGAGGTGTTCAAGCTTAAACTTATAGGCCGTCACATCTGAGTCTGTTTGAGGGAACATCTTTCCTGAATCAGAAAGCTCTCCCTCAGACAGCAATTCCCCCACCCCCAGATCAGAACACTGTGAGGGTACATCAGAGATGGCCAATAAAGCATCAGAGGGCTCAGCATTTACTCTAATACCTGACCTGCTGCGCTTACCCTGTAAACCTGGCAGTTTAGATAATACCTCTGTAAGGGTAGTAGACATAACTGCAGCCATATCTTGCAGGGTGAAAGAATTAGACGCACTAGAAGTACTTGGCGTCGCTTGGGCGGGCGTTAAAAGTTGTGACATTTGGGGAGAAGCAGATGGCATAACCTGATTCCCTTCTGAATGAGAATCATCCTGAGACATACTTTTATCAGCTAAAATATGTTCTTTGCAATGTAAGGCCCTTTCAGTACATGAGGGACACATTTGAAGTGGGGGTTCCACAATGGCTTCTAAACACATGGAACATTGGCTTTTCTCAATGTCAGACATGTTAAACAGGCTAGTAATAACCACAAACAGGCTTGAAAACACTTTATTTAGTGAAAAAATAACAATCTGAAAAAACGGTACTGCGCCTTTAAGAGAAAAAAGCATACAATTTTTCCAAAACTGCTTCAAAATGATAAAATTATCTCAATTTTATTATATATATATCCTAACTTGCCAGCTAAGATTGCACCACAAGAAAATGATCACGTAACTCTTATGTATAAAAAACGTTAGACAAAAAACGTTATGATCAGTAAAAAAAAAACCTGCACCTCGCCACAGCCCTGCTGTGGCGCCTACCTGCCCTCAGGGGTCTGCAAAATCGGATTAACCCTTCGATTAGGCCCAAACTTTCTTGAAGGGCCCACCGGAGCTGGAGCTTGCTGCTTGCATGGGGAATACAACTACGCAACTGAGGCGCGAAAATAGGCCCCGCCCATCTACTCGATGTCTCACAGCCTTGCAAAAGAACCGCTCCAAAGCGGTCTAAAAATCTAGCCATGTGGGTTCATATACCCAAGTCAAACTGAAGCCATGTGTACTCTACATTGCCAATAAAAATGAAAACGTTTGTCACAAAAAAAAATGTTAATTTACCTCCTAACATTTAATCGTTTGCCCACAAACATTATGTTATCAGTGTCAATCATTTTTTACAGCCCAACATACAGGTCCAGTAATACCCTTCTTTTTCACAATAGGATTACTGCTTACCCCTTCCCTCATGGGGATACTGTCAACCAATTCTGAAATAACACAGTCTCTCCAGAAAAAAATTACTGAAACTAACATTTTATCACCTCTTTCACTTTACCCTTCCTATTACTTAGTATAGGCAAAGAGAATAACTGGGGGTGGAGTCAAGGGAGGAGCTATATAGACAGCTGTGCTGTGGTGCTCTGCCATTTCCTGTTAGCAGGAGGATAATATCCCACAAGTAAAGGATGAATCCGTGGACTCGTCGTATCTTGTAGAAGAAAAACTCTAGGTTACCTCATGTATGAGACATATTGGTACACTTAAATAAATATTTTTCTGTCTATCCCTGCAATTAGACAATAGCCACTCTCTTCACAGTGCTTAGTCCCACTGTCTCGGCCGCTGACAGCAAAACATATAACACCATCATATAGGGCAATTATTGTATGTGTAGGTAAAGCATTGAGCTATGATTTTAAAGTCTGTAGCAACTCAATCTGTGTAACTAAGCGTTGAGGTCATCCAGAAAGTATTATAGTGTAGTTCATCTTCAGATATGAAGATTGCCTTTGGCTTTACATGGCTCTAAGTGAAGTATATTATATATTGTTTGTGTTCTATCTCATACCGGATATAACACAATTTATGTAAGAACTTACCTGATAAATTCATTTCTTTCATACAGGCAAGAGTCCATGAGCTAGTGACGTATGGGATATACATTCCTACCTGGAGGGGGCAAAGTTTCCCAAACCTCAAAATGCCTATAAATACATTTCCCACGTATAGCCAAGAAGTGAGGTGTAAAAAAATGAGTAAATAGCATACAAAAAAGATGAACTGGAAAAAAAGTAAATTTATGCTTACCTGACATTAATTTCTTCTACGATATGATGAGTCCACGGATTTCATCCTTACTTGTGGGATTGCTAACAGGAAGTGGCAAAGAGCACCACCTCCCTTCCCTCCACCTCCAGTCATTCGACCGAAGTTAGGAAGAGAAAGGAAAAGCCAAAGGTGCAGAGGTGACTGAAGTTTACAAAAAATATATATAATCTAAATCTGTCTTATAAATGACAGAGTGGGCCGTGGACTCATCATATCGTAGAAGAAATTAATTTATCAGTTAAGCATAAATTTACTTTTCTTCTACAAGATATGACGAGTCCATGGATTTCATCCTTACTTGTGGGATACAATACCAAAGCTACAGGACACGGATGAAAGGGAGGGACAAAACAGGAACCTAAAAGGAAGGCACCACTGCTTGAAGAACCTTTCTCCCAAAACCAGCCTCAGAAATTTGTAAAATTTGGAAAAAGTGTGAAGAGACGACCAAGTTGCAGCCTTGCAAATCTGTTCAACAGAAGCATCATTTTTAAATGCCCATGAGGAAGCCACAGCCCTAGTAGAATGAGCCGTAATTCTTTCAGGAGGCTGCTGTCCAGCAGTCTCATATGCCAGACGGATGATAGTCTTCAGCCAAAAAGAAAGAGAGGTAGCTGTAGCTTTCTGACCCCTACGCTTTCCAGAAAAAACAATAAATAATGAAGATGATTGACAGAAATCCTTAGTCGCCTGCAAGTAAAACTTCAAGGCACGGACCACGTCCAGGTAATGCAACATACGCTCCTTCTTAGAAGAAGGGTTAGGACATAATGAAGGAACAACGATTTCCTGATTAATATTCTTATTAGAAACAACCTTAGGAAGGAAACCAGGTTTGGTACGTAAAACCACCTTATCAGAATGGAAGATAAGATAAGGCGAATCACATTGTAATGCTGAAAGCTCAGAAACTCTACGAGCAGAAGAAATAGCAACCAAAAACAAAACTTTCCAAGATAACAGCTTAATATCTATGGAATGCATGGGTTCAAACGGAACCCCTTGAAGGACATTAAGAACTAAATTCAAACTCCAGGGTGGAGCAATTGGTCTAAACACAGGCTTAATTCTGGTTAAAGCCCGACAAAAAGACTGAACGTCTGGAACATCTACCAAACGTTTGTGTAGCAAAATTGACAAAGCCGAAATTTGTCCCTTTAAGGAACTCGCTGATAACCCTTTCTCCAATCCTTCTTGGAGAAAAGACAGAATCCTGGGAATCCTAACCTTACTCCATGAGTAGCCCTTGGATTCACACCAAAAAAGATATTTATGCCATATCTTATGATAGATCTTTCTAGTGACAGGCTTACGTGCCTGAATCAAAGTATTAATGACCGCATCAGAGAATCCCTGCTTAGATAAAATCAAGCGTTCAATCTCCAAGCAGTCAGCTGCAGAGAAATTAGATTTGGATGTTGGAAAGGACCTTGAATGAGAAGGTCCTGTCTCACTGGAAGTTTCCACGGAGGCAGAGAGGACATGTCCACTAGATCTGCATACCAAGTCCTGCATGGCCAGGCAGGCGCAATTAGAATTACTGAAGCTCTCTCCTGTTTGATCCGAGCAATCACCCGGGGAAGGAGAGGAAACGATGGAAACACAAAAGCTAGGTTGAACGACCAAGGCACTGTCAAGGCATCTATTAGTTCTGCCTGAGGATCCCTCGACCTGGATCCGTATCTTGGGAAATTGGCATTCTGTCAAGACACCATCAGATCCAATTCTGGTCTGCCCCATCGGAGAATCAGAGAGGCAAATACCTCCGGATGGAGTTCCCACTCCCCCGGATGGAAAACCTGTCTGCTTAAAAAGTCTGCTTCCCAGTTGTCCACTCCTGGGATGTAGATTGCTGACAGATGACAAGAGTGGGTCTCTGCCCATCAAATTATCTTGGATACTTCTGTCATTGCTAAGGAACTCCTCGTTCCTCCCTGATGATTGATGTAAGCCACAGTCGTGATGTTGTCCGACTGGAATCTGATGAATTTGGCCGAAGCCAACTGAGGCCATGCCTGAAGCGCATTGAATATTGCTCTCAATTCCAGAATATTGATTGGAAGTAGAGACTCCAACTGAGTCCATACACCCTGAGCCTTCAGGGAATTCCAGACTGCACCCCAGCCTAGTAGACTGGCGTCCGTTGTCACTATCACCCACGAGGGTCTGCGGAAACACGTCCCCTGGGACAGATGATCCGGCGACAACCACCAAAGAAGAGAGTTTCTGGTCTATTGATCCAGATTTATCGGAGGAGATAAATTTGTATAGTCCCCATTCCACTGTCCGAGCATGCAGAGTTGCAGTGGTCTAAGATGAAACCGAGCAAACGGAATGATGTCCATTGCCGCCACCATCAATCCAATTACCTCCATACACTGAGCCACTGATGACCGAGGATTGGACTGAAGGGCTCGACAAGTATTTAGAATTTTTGACTTTCTGACCTCCGTCAGAAAAATCTTCATTGCTATAGAATCTATCAGAGTTCCCAAGAAGGGAACCTTTGTCTGTGGAATTAGTGAACTATTTTCTAGATTCACCTTCCAACCGTGAGTTCTCAGAAAGGACAACCCTGTGTCTGTATGAGACTTTGTTAGATGATAAGTCGACGCCTGAATCAAGATATCCTCCAGATAAGGTACCACCGCTATGCCCCGCGGCCTGAGAACTGCCAGAAGGGACCCTAGAACCTTTGTGAAGATCCTGGGTGCTGTGGCCAACTCGAAGGGAAGAGCCACAAACTGAAAATGTTTGTCCAGGAAGGCAAACCTTAGGTACTGATGATGATCCTTGTGAGTAGGAATATGAAGGTATGCATCCTTCAAGTCCACGGTAGTCATATATTGACCCTCCTGGATCATTGGTAAAATTGTTTGAATAGTCTCCATCTTGAACGATGGGACTATGAGAAACTTGTTTAGACTCTTAAGATCTAAAATGGGTCTGAAAGTTCCCTCTTTTTTGGGAACCACAAAAAGATTTGAGTAGAACCCCTGCGGGACAAATTACTCCCATAGTAGAGAGGTCTTTTACACAACATAAGAACGCCTCTCTTTTTATCTGGTCTACAGACAATCGTGAAAGAAGAAATCTCCCCCTTGGGAGAAATCCTTTGAATTCCAGTTGATACCTGTGGGTCACAATTTCCAGTGCCCAGGGGTCCTGAACATCTCTTGCCCAAGCCTGGGCAAAGAGAGAAAGTCTGCCCCCTACTAGATCCGGTCCCGGATCGGGGGCCGCCCCTTCATGCTGTCTTGGCAGCAGCAGCGGGCTTCTTGGGTTGTTTACCCTTGTTCCAAGCCTGGTTGGGTCTCCAGACAGACTTGGCCTGAGCAAAATTCCCTTCCTGCTTTGTGGAGGAAGAGGAAGAAGAGGGTACTCTTTTAAAGTTCCGAAAGGAATGAAAATTATTTTGTTTACCCCTCATCTTAACAGACTTATCCTGAGGTAGAGCATGACCTTTACCTCCAGTAATATCAGAGATGATTTCCTTCAATTCAGGCCCGAATAGGGTCTTACCCTTGAAAGGAATAGCCAAGAGCTTTGACTTAGATGACACATCAGCAGACCAAGATTTTAACCATAACGCTCTACGCGCTAAAATGACAAATCCTGCATTTTTAGCCGCCAACTTAGCAATTTGAAAGGCGACATCTGTGATAAAAGAATTAGCTAGCTTGAGAGCCTTAATTCTATCTAAAAACATAATTTATGCTTACCTGATAAATTCCTTTCTCCTGTAGTGTAGTCAGTCCACGGGTCATCCATTACTTATGGGATATTAACTCCTCCCTAACAGGAAGTGCAAGAGGATCACCCAAGCAGAGCTGCTATATAGCTCCTCCCCTCTACGTCACACCCAGTCATTCGACCGAAAACCAAACGAGAAAGGAGAAACTATAGGGTGCAGTGGTGACTGGAGTATAATTTAAAATTTAGACCTGCCATAAAAAACAGGGCGGGCCGTGGACTGACTACACTACAGGAGAAAGGAATTTATCAGGTAAGCATAAATTATGTTTTCTCCTGTTAAGTGTAGTCAGTCCACGGGTCATCCATTACTTATGGGATACCAATACCAAAGCTAAAAGTACACGGATGACGGGAGGGACAGGCAGGACCTTTACACGGAAGGAACCACTGCCTGAAGAACCTTTCTCCCAAAAACAGCCTCCGAAGAAGCAAAAGTGTCAAATTTGTAAAATTTTGAAAAAGTGTGAAGTGAAGACCAAGTCGCAGCCTTGCAAATCTGTTCAACAGAGGCCTCATTTTTAAAGGCCCAGGCGGAAGCCACAGCTCTGGTAGAATGAGCTGTAATTCTTTCAGGAGGCTGCTGTCCAGCAGTCTCATAGGCTAAACGTATTATACTACGAAGCCAGAAGGAGAGAGAGGTAGCCGAAGTCTTTTGACCTCTCCTCTGTCCAGAATAGACGACAAACAGGGAAGAAGTTTGTCGAAAATCTTTAGTTGCCTGTAAATAAAACTTCAGGGCACGGACAACGTCCAGATTGTGCAGAAGTCGTTCCTTCTTTGAGGAAGGATTAGGGCACAATGAAGGAACAACAATCTCTTGATTGATATTCCTGTTGGTGACTACCTTAGGTAAGAACCCAGGTTTAGTACGCAGAACTACCTTGTCTGAATGGAAAATCAGATAAGGAGAATCACACTGTAAAGCAGATAACTCAGAGACTCTTCGAGCTGAGGAAATAGCCATTAAAAACAGAACTTTCCAAGATAACAGCTTGATATCAATGGAATGAAGGGGTTCAAACGGAACACCCTGTAAAACGTTAAGAACTAAGTTTAAGCTCCATGGTGGAGCAACAGTTTTAAACACAGGCTTAATCCTGGCCAAAGCCTGACAAAAAGCCTGAACGTCTGGAACTTCTGACAGACGTTTGTGTAAAAGGATGGACAAAGCTGAGATCTGTCCCTTTAACGAACTAGCGGATAAGCCCTTTTCTAAACCCTCTTGTAGAAAAGACAATATCCTAGGAATCCTAACCTTACTCCATGAGTAACTCTTGGATTCGCACCAATGCAAGTATTTGCGCCATATTTTATGGTAAATTTTCCTGGTAACAGGCTTCCTAGCCTGTATCAAGGTATCAATAACTGACTCCGAGAATCCACGCTTTGATAGGATCAAGCGTTCAATCTCCATGCAGTCAGCAACAGAGAAATTAGATTTGGATGCTTGAAAGGACCCTGCACCAGAAGGTCCTGTCTCAGAGGCAGAGACCATGGTGGACAGGACGACATGTCCACTAGATCTGCATACCAGGTCCTGCGTGGCCACGCAGGCGCTATTAGAATCACCGATGCTCTCTCCTGTTTGATCCTGGCAATCAATCGAGGAAGCATCGGGAAGGGTGGAAACACATAAGCCATGTTGAAGACCCAAGGTGCTGTCAGAGCATCTATCAGAACCGCTCCCGGGTCTCTGGACCTGGATCCATAATAAGGACTAAATTTAATAACCACACTCCTCTCACACATCCTAACTATTAGTTAGGTGCAAGAGAATGACTGGGTGTGATGTAGAGGGGAGGAGCTATATAGCAGCTCTGCTTGGGTGATCCTCTTGCACTTCCTGTTAGGGAGGAGTTAATATCCCATAAGTAATGGATGACCCGTGGACTGACTACACTTAACAGGAGAAATATCCTCTAAGGGGGTCTCCATTTCAAGAGACTCCTCTAAGGCATCAAACCAGAAAGCCGCTGCAGTAGTAACTGTAAAAATGCAGGCTGTCGGTTGTAAAAGGAAACCCTGATGAATAAATAACTTCTTTAGAAGACCCTCTAACTTTTTATCCATAGGGTCTTTGAAAGCACAGCTGTCCTCAATAGGAATAGTTGTACGCTAATCAAGCGTGGGAGGAGAGGAAACGGCGGAAACACATAAGCTAGGCTGAACAACCAAGGTACTGCCAAGGCATCTATCAGTTCGGCCTGAGGATCCCTTGACCAGGATCCGTATCTTGGAAGCTTGGCATTCTGACGAGATGCCATCAAATCCAATTCCGGTCTGCCCCATCTGAGAATCAATGAGGCAAATACCTCCGGGTGAAGTTCCCACTCCCCCGGATGAAAAGTCTGTCGACTTAGAAAAACTGCTTCCCAGTTCTCTACCCCTGGGATGTAGATCACTGACAGATGACAAGAGTGGGCCTCTGCCCAACTGATTATCTTGGATACTTCTATCATCGCTAAGGAACTCCTTGTTCGCCCCTGATGACTGACATATGCCACAGTCATTATATTGTCCGACTGGAATCTGATGAATTTGGCCGAAGCCAACTGAGGCCACGCCTGAAGCACATTGAATATTGCTCTCAGTTCCAGAATATTGATTGGAAGTAGAGACTCCACCTGAGTCCTAACACCCTGAGCCTTCAGGGAGTTCCAAACTGCACCCCAGCCCAGAAGGCTGGCATCTGTTGTCACTATCACCCATGAGGGTCTGCGGAAACAAGTCCCCTGGGACAGATGATCTGACGACAATCACCAAAGAAGAGAGTTTTTGATCTCTTGATCCAGAATTATCTTTGGAGATAAATCCGCATAATCCCCATTCCACTGACCGAGCATGCACAGTTGCAGTGGTCTGAGATGAAAGCGAGCAAACGGAACGATGTCCATTGCCGCTACCATTAATCCGATTACCTCCATACACTGAGCCACTGATGGCCGAGGAATGGACAGAAGTGCTCGGCAAGTATTCAAAATCTTTGATTTTCTGACCTCCGTCAGAAATACTTTCATGGCTACAGAGTCTATCAGAGTTCCCAGAAAAGGAACCCTTGTGAACTCTTCTCTATGTTCACCTTCCAGCCGTGAGTTCTCAGAAAAGACAACACTGTGTCCATGTGAGATTTTGTCAGATGATATGTTGATGCCTGAATCAGAATATCGTCCAGATAAGGCGCCACCACTATCCCTTGCGGTTTGAGAACCGCCAAAAGAGACCCTAGAACCTTTGTGAAGATTCTGGGTGCTGTGGCCAACCCAAAAGGAAGAGCCATGAACTGATAATGTTTGTCCAAGAAGGCAAACCTTAGAAACCGATGATGATCTTTGTGGATTGGAATATGAAGGTAAGCATTTTGTTTAGACACTTGAGGTCCAATATGGGTCTGAACGTTCCCTCTTTTTTGGGGACCACAAATAGGTTTGAGTAAAACCCCTGTCCCTGTTCCAATTTTGGAACAGGACAGATTACTCCCATAGTAAAAAGGTCTTTTACACAGCGTAAGAACGCCTCTCTCTTTATCTGGTTTGCAGATAATCTTGAAAGATGAAATCTCCCTCTTGGGAGAAAATCCTTGAATTCCTATTGATAACCGTGGGTCACTATTTCTAGTGCCCAGGAATCCTGAACATCACTTGCCCAAGCCTGAGCAAAGAAAGAAAGTCTGCCCCCTACTAGATCCGGTCCCGGATCGGGGGCCACCCCTTCATGCTGCTTTGTGGAAGAAGAAGAAGCGGGGGGTCCTCCTTTAAAGTTCCGAAAGGAACGAAAATTATTCTGTTTACCCCTCATTTTAACCGACCTATCCTGAGGTAGGGCATGGCCCTTACCTCCTGTAATATCAGAAATGATCTCCTTCAATTCTGGCCCAAAAAGGGTCTTACCCTTAAAGGGAATAGCTAAAAGCTTATGTTTTGATGACACATCAGCAGACCAAGATTTGAGCCATAATGCTCTACGTGCTAAAATAGCAAATCCTGCATATTTCTGCCGCTAATTTAGCAATTTGAAAAGCGGCATCAGTAATAAAAGAATTAGCTAGCTTAAGAGCCTTAATTCTATCTAAAATGTCATCTAATGGAGTCTCAATCTTAAGAGACTCTTCTAGAACCTGAAACCAAAAAGTTGCTGCAGTAGTTACTGGAACAATGAGAGCCGTAGGTTGTAAAAGAAATCCCTGATTAACAAATAATTTCTTTAGTAGACCCTCTAATTTCTTATCCATAGGATCCTTGAAAGCACAACTATCCTCAATGGGTATAGTAGTACGCTTAGCTAGGGAAGATATAGCTCCCTCTACCTTAGGGACCGCTTGCCATGAGTCCCGAATGGTATCTGATATAGGAAACATTTTCTTAAAATTAGGAGAGGGAGAAAACTGTATACCTGGTCTATCCCATTCCTTACTAATAATTTCCAAAATTCTCTTAGAAACCGGAAAAACATCAGTGTAAGTAGGAACTTCCAAATATTTATCCATTTTACACAATTTCTCTGGAGGAATCACAATAGGATCACAATCATCCAGAGTCGCTAAAACCTCCCTAAGCAACAGGCAGAGGTGTTCAAGCTTAAATTTAAATGACATAGCATCCAAATCTGTCTGAGGCAAAACATTCCCTGAATCAGAAATTTCACCCTCAGACAGTAATTCCCTGATCCCCAACTCAGAGCACTGTGAGGGAACATCGGAAATAGCTAATAAAGCATCAGAGGATTCAGTATTTACATTAATACTTGACCTACTGCGTTTACCCTGCAACACTGGTAATTTAGACAATACCTCTGTAAGGGTAGTTGACATAACTGCAGCCATCTCCTGCAGAGTAAAGGAATTAGACGCACTAGAAGTACTAGGCGTCGCTTGTGTGGGCATAAAAGGTTGTGACACTTGGGGAGAATTGGATAGCATATCCTGATTCTCTTCAGACTGAGAATCATCCCTAGGCACACTTACTTTATTTAAAATATGCTTTTTACATTGTAAAGCCCTTTCAGTACAAAAGTTACACAATGTAAGAGGGGGTTGCACAATAGCTTCTAAACACATAGAACAATGAGAAACCTTAATGTCAGACATGTTGAACAGACTAGTAATACCACAAAAATCGTTTAAACACTTATTTATAGCATAAAATAAACATTAGAAAAAACGTGTACTGTGCCTTTAAGAAAGGAAAAAGTGAACAATTTTTCCAAAATGCAAAAAAACGTTAAATTATTCCCAAATTTAACTTAATATCGTTGGTTAATCCAAAAATTACTCACCCAAAAGCAAGGGCAGAAATAAGGCTTTAGAAGTACTTATATCAGCATGTAGTCAAAAGATAGATAAAAATACACTCTGCACCTTGCCACAGCTCTGCTGTGGCGCCTACCTGCCCCCAGGGTACTTCGAATCAAGTTTCCAACCCTTCAGACCAGCTACACACTCCAGGAGCCACAGAGTTACTGTTTGCTGCTGCTAAGCCTAAAGAAATTGTGCCAAAATAGGCTCCGCCCCTTAAGGTCAAAAGTTGGAGTAGGCCCAAACAACACCGCATGGAAATGCAGTTTTGCACTAAAGTAAAAATACACACACAATATAACCCTCAAGCATAAAACCAATACGTTTTCAAATGCCAAAAATAAAACACATAAAACATCGTTTTTTATATAGTCTCCCATGTCACATAATGCCCAAATATCAACTAATGATAAATATAAAATAGGGACTCCAGTAACACCCCTCTTATTAAAATAGGTTTTACTGCTTACCCCATTCCCATACAGGGAAATAATGCCAGCCAGTTCTGATACACCAAGTCTCCTCAGAAAAAAAGGCTGCACATACCTTAATGCTGCTTGTAGCATGAAACCGGTCTCCACACTGAAGATGTCTCATTGTTACCTTCAGAAGTCTTGTGGGAACCAGCGTGGATCTTAGTTACAAATGCTAAGATCATCAAACCTTAGGGCAGAAATCTTCTTCCATATCCCCCTGAGGAAAATAGAACGCACCGGTACCATTTAAAATAAAATAACTTCTTGATTGAAGAAACTAAACCTAACACCTCACTTTACCATGTCTTCCTAGTATAACACAGGCAAAGAGAATGACTGGGAGTGGTGGGGAAGGGGAGGGGATATATATATACAGCTCTGCTTTGGTGCTCTTTGCCACTTCCTGTTAGCAGGAGGTTAATATCCCACAAGTAAGGATGAAATCCGTGGACTCGTCATATCTTTGTAAAAGAAATATGCTTTTTACATTGTAAGGCCCTTTCAGTACAAGAGGTACACAAAGTAAGGGGGGGTTCCACAATGGCTTCTAAACACATAGAACAAGGAGTTTCCTCAAGTTCAGACATGTTAAACAGACTAGCAATAGCCACAATAGTCGTTTGTAACCTTTATTATTGATCTAAATAATGTTCATAAAAAATTGTACTGCGCCTTTAAAAAATAAAAGCGCAACAATTTTTCTGTACTGCACTAAAACTGATTTTTAGTACTAAACAATTAAACTAAGCAGTTCAAATTTGCCAAAAATTATTGCACCAATTGAGCAAAGCTAAATCACCCTGTAAAAAGTATTTTTTATCTTGTAAAAAAGTTTAAACAACAATAACAGCCCCTGCACCTCGCCACAGCTCTGCTGTGGCGCCTACCTGCCCCCAGGGTACTGAAGATATAATCAACAACAATCCGGTGATTAATTTTCCACTTTAGGCCCCACCGGAGCTAGTGTCCGCTGCCTTCTAGTCAGGAGAAACTGCGCGTCTGAGCGTGCGAAATAGGCCATGACCATCATGGGCGTTGGATCAACAGTCTCCCTAACCGCATTGGGAAGCGGTTTTCATAAGCCATGTGGTCCCCAAAAGTTTTAACACACACATTCGTTATGCCTTTGTTAAACATAGTAAAAGCACAGCTGCCTCTCCCAGTGTCAAGCCCCTATTAAGCTACATAACCATAGTAATCATTATGTATGCACCAGTAAGATCAGTAACTCATAATCCTTATATGTCTGCTGCTTACCCCTTCCCTTACAGGGAATAATGTCAGCCAGTTCTGATATAACAAGTCTCCTCAGAAATAAAAGACTGAACATACCTCAATGCTGCTTGTAGCATGACACCGTTCTCCACACTGAAGATTTTTCTTGCACTACCTTCAGAAAACTCTGTGGGAACCAGAATGGATCTTAGTAACGTCTGCTAACATCTTTAACCTCAGGGGAGAAAAAAGGATCTCCTCATTCCTCTTGGGAATCCAGACTGACGATTTCTCCATGAGGAAAAATAGTACTCACCGGTACCATTTTAAAACAAAAAATATCTTCATTGAAGAATCTAAAACTAACACCTCACTTTACCTCTTCCTATTACTAACACAGGCAAAGAGAATGACTGGAGGTGGAGCTATATATACAGCTCTGCTGTGGTGCTCTTTGCCACTTCCTGTTAGCAGGAGGATAAATCCCACAAGTAAGGATGAAATCCGTGGGCTCATCATATCTTGTAGAAGAAATAATGTGCTTTATACAAAAAAAAAAAATTTGGACTCTTGCCACTATGAAAGAAATTAATTTATCAGGCAAGTTCTTACATAAATTATGTTTTCTTTCATGTAAGTGGCAAGAGACCATGAGCTAGTGACGTATTTGATATAATACCCAAGATGTGGAAGTCCACGAGTCACTAGGGAGGGATAAAATAAAAACAGCTAATTCGGATGAGAAATTAAATCCAAAAAAATAATTCAGTTTTCTTAAAAATGTCAGAAAATCTCAAATCAAAGGCATTAGAATCAAACTGAGACAATTGCCTGACGAACCTTTCTACCAAAGGCTGCATACGAAGAAGCAAACACATCAAAATGGTAAAATTTAGTAAAAGTATGCAAAGAAGACCAAGTTGCTGCTTTGAAAATTTGAACAACTAAAGCATCATTCTTAAAAGCCCAAGAAGTGGCAACTGATCTTGTAGAATGAGCTGTAATTCTCTGAGGCGGAGACTGCCCCACCTCCAAATAATCTTTGTGAATCAAAAGTTTCAACCAAGATGCCAAAAAAATGGCAGAGGCTTTCTGACCTTTCCTAGAGCCAGAAAAAAACAAAATTTATGCTTACCTGATAAATTTCGTTCTCTTGTGGTGTATCCAGTCCACGGGTTCATCCATTAGAAAATAGCTGTGAAGTAAAAACATACATCCTAGATACAAAAATATAATATGAACATAATATACATAATATACATAAAATATTCGTAGTAAATACTTAGTGGATACATTTAAAACATGAAAAATAAAATATTCAAAGTATACTGGATATTGATATAAATCCTGTAACGATAAGAAATACACATAAGTAAATTCATGTTGTTAAAAAAATCATTATCATATGTTATGTATTATATACAATTTTTGTACGCAATGTATTTATTTTTTTGGTATTTGTTTTTTTTTTTTGCATTTGTTTTTTTGCATTTTAGTGTTTTAAATTGTGTGCTCAAAGGTTTTGTAAATATATCCAGTTAGCGCATAAATATATTATTGAGTATAATCAATTGTTACCTTGTGAATTAGTATATAACATGTATGAATTGCCCTTACGGTAGAAATAGTCAATCAGCTGTTTAAAAGGGTGTGTACGTAGACCGCATCCAGATTGGTGTGTATCATTAGCCAATCAGGTGGAAGCACCGACTTTAAATGCAAACAATTTATTAAGCATAACATTCTGCTCTTGATAAAGCCCGGGCGTACACCGGGGGAAACGCGTCGAGCTATCTACCTGTTTTAAAGAAGGGATTGGATAAAGCCTCCCACCGTGACCTAAGCTGTGTGCAGCTCCTTGATGAAAAGTGAGACATATCCGCCGGCTGTGGTCTTCCTTGCTTTTGGAAAAAAGAATTGTTCACATCATAGATTGTGAAAGGCTCTTTTAAAACCTACCGTTTGTAAGTAGGAATTGTTTTGTGTCTTGTATATGTGCCAATAAAACTACTACCTTGAATCTCGGTTCTTCTGCGCTGTTCTTACTTCACAGCTATTTTCTGATCACATCATTATCCAGTGTGGGGAGAGAGACACAGGACGAGAGTGGCTGCATTAGGATCGAGTTGCAAAGAACATTTACTGTGGGTGGAAACACCTGTATCCCACTTTGTTCCACAGAGGATAAGTCTGTATCTAAGACTAGTGGTAATATTGTAAATCTGTATGTAAAGCGCTGCTTTCTATTTTCTTCATCACGGGTTCATCCATTACTTGTGGGATATTCTCCTTCCCAACAGGAAGTTGCAAGAGGACAACCACAGCAGAGCTGTCTATATAGCTCCTCCCCTAACTGCCACCCCCAGTCATTCGACCAAAGACAAGCAAGAAAAAAGGAGAAACTATAGGGTGCAGTGGTGACTGTAGTTTAAAAATAAAAAATACCTGCCTTAAAGTGACAGGGTGGGCCATGGACTGGATACACCACAAGAGAAAGAAATTTATCAGGTAAGCATAAATTTTGTTTTCTCTTGTAAGGTGTATCCAGTCCACGGGTCCATCCATTACTTGTGGGATACCAATACCAAAGCTTTAGGACACGGATGAAGGGAGGGACAAGGCAGGTACTTAAACGGAAGGCACCACTGCCTGTAAGACCTTTCTCCCAAAAATAGCCTCCGAAGAAGCAAAAGTATCAAATTTGGAAAATTTGGAAAAAGTATGAAGCGAAGACCAAGTTGCCGCCTTACAAATCTGTTCAACAGAGGCCTCATTCTTAAAAGCCCATGTGGAAGCTACCGCTCTAGTATAATGAGCTGTAATTCTTTCAGGAGGCTGCTGGCCAGCAGTCTCATAAGCCAAACGGATTATGCTTCTTAGCCAAAAAGAAAGAGAAGTTGCCGAAGCCTTTTGGCCTCTCCTCTTTCCAGAGTAGACAACAAACAATGCAGATGTTTGCCGAAACTCCTTAGTAGCTTGCAAATAAAACTTTAAAGCATGAACCACGTCAAGATTGTGTAACAGACGTTCCTTCCTTGAAGAAGGATTAGGACACAGTGACGGAACCACAATTTCCTGATTGATATTCCTATTAGATACTACCTTAGGAAGAAACCCAGGTTTGGTACGCAAAACTAGCTTATCTGGGGGGGCGGAGCCAACTGCCAACATGGACGGTCGTTAATCTCTAGAGCTCCGATCACAAATAATCTAAAGAGGCCACTTACTCCTTAATACTAGGTTACCAACCATTATACCAGCTTCCTGATGGTCTCTGGACCTAACTGAACCTAACCGATATTTTTTCAGAAATGATTATCCCTACCATAACTATAAAATTGTGTGCAGAGGGCGCAGAGGTTTGAGGCCTTTTATGCAGACTGAATATGGAGACTCCCTATCTCACACTGTGGTCCTTATTTGAACATCTACATACTAAGCTTGACGACCACTATGAAGATTTCATCGCAGTGTGCAGAGGTACAAACAGGGTACCGCCAGTCTTACCTAACGAAAATACAGCTATTCTCACTGAGAAGAGACCTCAAAGCATGGAGCCCCAAAATGGAACACCTAGAGGATACGCTGAACGGTGGAAGACGATCACATCGCTCCCAGCGGTAGAAACACTTGACGAAAGTCAGCCGGGGGTGAAAACGGTTCATACCCCTACACCAGTGAACAGAGAACATCTTGGGACTCTATCCGTCACCTGTGTCAGCCCGGTTCCCTGCGCCACTAGTGTGTACCTAGAGCATCCTACAGCTCCCGCGTTTACCGTGAGCTCGAAATCCTATGGCATCACTGGATATCTGGGCGATATGACTTCATACAGTCCCCCTGCAAACACATGTAACTTAGCTGTGCTTGTTTCGAAACCGAGTGGAACTTGGTCGGTACAGGCGAGGCTGTTCAGCGGTTTGGGTCCCCAGAGTACCGGACTGCATGAAAACTGGTCTCGTTTGGGTGTCGGATAAATTGGAGACTTTCAGTGACACCAGATGTAAGAATGGTATACTGAGGGACAGATGTGCTTATACTTTTGTTCCTTGACATTTATATTCTTATAATATACCTGCTACAAGTTTATGTTCTGGTTTCGCCAGTATATATTTTTTTTTCTCTTTCTTTTTTTTTATGACAATGCCTCCTGCGGCTGTTTACTAAGCTTCCTTGCCAAAAGAGTTAAATTTAATGTTACTCTGGACTGTATCTTCACTGCATAGGAACAGATCACCACCCCCACGGGGAGAGACTTAACACAGCTAAGACGTTTTACATTTTCTCTCTTCACTGGCACTAGCTCTAATGAAGCTGTCTGCAATGCAAACTGCTATACTGCATCAACTGTTTAATGCTAACCTATGCTGTCTCATTTATTACACTAATGTTCATACAGGATGCTACTACTTTTTGTATCTGAATAGGGGCAATGCCTAGTGGATATATTTCACCCACGACTGTCATAGTTTAGAGCTCTATTTTTCATTAATATGGGGTACATGTTTTTATTGTGCTCTGTATATGATCCTACAGGGAGTACAGTCAATTTATTAACAAGTTGTCCTACGTTTTATTCAGAACATGTGATTAGAAGATTATGTTGTAATGTGCCATGCTATCTCTTCTTCCCCCTCCCCCTCCCCTATATACATATAACACTGTCTCTTGGGGTTATAGGAAAAGTCGAGTAATAGAACCATAGTAAGACGAACATATTTGGAGAATATCCTATGCTCCTTTAATTTTACTAAATGCTAGCAAAATGATGCACTCTATATAAATCTAACTGTAGTCATATTATTGCTGTTAAGGTGCATGCATTGGTCAAAACTGCCTAGATTTATGCTGGTGATATTAGACCCCGTTAGATTGCGGTTACTAGCTAAATAATATTATTGACTTATTTGTGTGATGAAATTGGCTATTGGTCTTCACTTTAGTAGTGTGTTGCTTATCAGCCGCTTACCATAGTTTACTCACATTCTTTATCGTGAAATCTATGGCCCCACGTGGCCCTTCTTAGTTATAAGTCATGCCAATAATAGGCATTATAGCTCAGCTTCTAAAAGCAAAGTATATATGCTGCACGACAGAACAGACCAGTATCATTATAAAATCCTATAGGATTGTGTCCAGCCTATACTAAATTTATTATTTGCCTTGTAACTGTATAGCTACCTACTGGCATAGGTTTGTCCTTTTCTGTTTATACATCTATATTTGCATCTATGATGTACACTGATTACATCCATTTACTTGTAACAAAGGTTTAGAATCAGATATTAGCTAACGCCATAGCTCATTCGCCTTGAACAGTTTATAATGTTGTTATGAATAGACACCTTTGCAGTTAATAGTATGCACCATTATATGTTAGGGTTGGTTAACCTTACTATATGTTTCAGTACATGTTCGGGACTCTAGATTAAGTTAGCTAATACTTGTTATCCACCTCGTTTATTGTTACTAATATGCTTTGCAGCAGCTTATAGATATTTAACTACTAGTTCAATTGCTATTAACAGCAGCTTTTAAGAATTCTAGCCCAGATATCCCTATTACATGGGTAAACAGTCGTTATTCTATACTAATGGAACTGTCGCCACTAAAGTGTCTTACACTGTTTCTATTTTCTCAGTTATCATATTCCTTGTTAGGTTTGATTTTCTATATAATAATTGCTCCAGCTATGAATTGAAGCTACTTTTACACATCTACATGCAGTTTATACTTGAACATATTTTTTGGTTAGTATGGGCATATCAGTTAAAGAACTATGTAACGGGCACCATCTGGTTAGCTAATATTAGACAGAGAGTCACTCTGTTGTTAAGGTTAATTTTTATAAGGTTAAGAAATATTACATAACTGCAATGGTTTATATAAAAGTTATAAATATTCTATTGAATGTGGTCTTTATATCTGGACCTTTAATTACTGACCCCATATACTATGATGCCCTAAATGCCTTACCGCCAAATTGAGGAATTAGACTGACACTATTTTATATGTGCTTATTATCATTTACTCGGGCAGCACAGTAGGTATTGATAATATACAATTTTAGAGGATGTCCTAACAAGGGCCAAGTATCCTTCCAACAATGCAGAGCAGACTATCCTACCTCTAAGTAAATAAATTGAGCTCTTGAGCTGTTTATATAGCTTATAATTCTATCTCTCCAATTTTATATATTGCTGTTTATCCAGACTAAGTGTTCTCTCTCACCTTACAAATAGGCATATATATGTATGTGTTTAGTTTTACATGTAGGAATGATCATATATGCTTTTCTAATTGGTCCTCTCCTAATGTACACCCAAATGGTGTCTAGCTCTATCATAGAACTCTATAACAGCGTTATCAGTGATATTAATTTTCTTCAGCTCATATAGCTATCTTATGCCTCTGACGCTGAGCTCTGTTATTTATATTTATTTTGTTTGTTTTTCATGTTTTAGGTATTTTCAGAGATATTATCATCCCCCCTATATAGGGGAACTCTCTCTACTTAGCCCGCACATGCTCCCTGCCAACAATGATATACCCCCTATGCAGAATTTCTCCGGCTCCAGCTGAGCTCCTCACCTCCCTTTCCCGCTGGTTTGCTGCCTGCGGGTCATACCCTTACTCCTTTCCCCCACATCGCTTACAGCTAGCATTTCCCCAGGTGAGGAGCTCCCCTGGAAGTCCCCTATATTCCACACTCCCTAATATCCCTGCTCTTGCAGAACTTCACTACGATCAAACCTAGCCTACTCCCCTAACCTCTTGGCCCAAAGTTTATAAGTCTTACCATGATGACAGTACTAAGCCATCCTAAACCCTGATAATACTCCTCTGCTAGATAACTTTTTTTCAGTCCTATAGGCACAATTATATTATTAGAGGGAAAGCTTAAAGATAGAGAATACCCTAATTTGCTCTATGATTTACTAGATAAAATCTTCTCTAGACAGTTTTGGGGCCCCTCCATTTACACATATCTAAGCTTTTATTATATACTTTAAATTACTCATATAAGGCTCCGCCCTCCCCCTCGCCTCTCCATTCTCTTCCCTATACGTATAGCGGTGCTTACCCGCTGAATATCCCCCCCCCCCTATATATTTCAGCCCAAGAGTGGCTGACACATAAGCTAATTCTCCACAGTCTGATACCTCTGACTCTGATATTCCACTGATTGTTTTCTATAGTACTGTGGAGATCATTTGTTAATATTATCATATGAAATGAAGTTATATTCTACCTCGCCTAAACCTTTGTCTATTTTCATATTAAGACTTGATGTGTAATCATATTGTTACTTATGTATTTTGCCTTTCTTTTTCTAATAATGTCAGTTGATAGACAATGTATTATTTACTCTGATGTAATATTGGCCTCAGGGCGAACCTTGTTTGTTTGTTAATCTATACTTTAACTTCAATAAAAAAAAATTATTTAAAAAAAAATAAAAAATAAAAAAAACTAGCTTATCTGCATGGAAGATCAGATAAGGGGAATCACACTGCAAGGCAGATAACTCTGAAACTCTTCAAGCCGAAGAGATAGCTACTAAAAACAGAACTTTCCAAGATAACAGCTTGATATCTATGGAATGCAAGGGTTCAAACGGAACCCCTTGAAGAACCTTAAGAACTTAATTTAAACTCCATGGCGGAGCAACAGGTTTAAACACAGGCCTGATTCTACCCAAAGCCTGACAAAATGCCTGAACGTCTGGAACATCAGCCAGGCGCTTGTGTAACAGAATAGACAGAACAGAAATCTGTCCCTTTAAGGAACTAGCCGATAATCCCTTTTCCAATCCATCTTGGAGAAAAGATAGTATCCTAGGAATCCTGACCTTACTCCATGAGTAACCCTTGGATTCACACTAATGAAGATATTTACACCATATCTTATGATAGATTTTCCTGGTGACAGGCTTTCGAGCCTGAATCAAGGTATCAATGACCGACTCGGAGAAACCACGCTTTGATAAAATCAAGCATTCAATCTCCAAGCAGTCAGACGCAGAGAAACTAGATTTGGATGTTTGAATGGACCTTGGAGTAGAAGGTCCTGCCTCAGCGGCAGAGTCCATGGTGGGAAGGATGACATGTCCACCAGATCTGCATACCAAGTCCTGCGTGGCCACGCAGGTGCTATCAAAATCACCGAAGCTCTCTCCTGCTTGTTCTTGGCAATCAGACGAGGGAGGAGAGGAAATGGTGGAAAAACATAAGCCAGGCTGAAGGACCAGGGCACTGCTAGAGCATCTATCAGCGTTGCCTGGGGATCCCTTGACCTGGACCCGTAACGAGGAAGCTTGGCTTTCTGACGAGACGCCATCAGATCCAGTTCAGGTTTGCCCCATAGATGAATCAGCTGGGCAAATACCTCCGGATGGAGCTCCCACTCCCCCGGATGAAAAGTCTGCCGACTTAGAAAATCCGCCTCCCAGTTCTCTACTCCTGGGATATGGATAGCTGAGAGATGGCAAGAGTGAATCTCTGCCCATAGAATTATCTTGGAAACCTCCATCATGGCCAGGGGACTCCTTGTTCCCCCCTGATGGTTGATATAGGCTACAGTCGTGATATTGTCCGACTGAAATCTGATGAACTTGGCCGCAGCTAGTTGAGGCCAAGCCTGAAGAGCATTGAATATCGCTCTTAGTTCCAGAATGTTTATCGGAAGGAGGGCTTCCTCCTGAGTCCACGAACCCTGAGCCTTCAGGGAGTTCCAGACTGCACCCCAGCCCAGAAGGCTGGCATCTGTCGTCACTATAGTCCACTCTGGCCTGCGGAAACTCATTCCCCTGGACAGATGGACTCGAGATAACCACCAGAGAAGAGAATCCCTGGTCTCTTGATCCAGATCTAAGAAAGGAGACAAATCTATGTAGTCCCCATTCCACTGGTTGAGCATGCAAAGTTGCAGTGGTCTGAGATGTAGGCGGGCAAACGGAACTATGTCCATTGCCGCTACCATTAGGCCGATCATTTCCATACACTGAGCCACTGACGGCCGAGAAGTAGAATGAAGAGCACGGCAAGAGGTTAGAAGCTTTGATATCCTGACTTCTGTCAGAAAATTTTTCATTTCTACTGAATCTATTAGAGTTCCTAGGAAGGAAACTCTTGTGAGAGGAGAGAGAGAACTCTTTTCTATGTTCACTTTCCACCCATGAGACCTCAGAAAGGCCAGAACAATGTCCGTATGGGACTTGGCAATTTGAAGAGTCGACGCCTGAATCAGAATGTCGTCTAGGTAAGGGGCTACCGCTATGCCCTGCGGCCTTAGAACCGCCAGAAGGGACCCTAGAACCTTCGTAAAGATTCTTGGTGCCGTGGCTAACCCGCCTGTCTAGGAAAGCGAACCTGAGAAACTGATGATGATCTCTGTGAATCAGAATGTGGAGATAAGCATCCTTTAAGTCCACTGTAGTCATATATTGACCCTCCTGGATCATAGGGAGGATGGTTCTGATTGTCTCCATCTTGAAGGATGGGACCCTGAGAAATTTGTTTAGGATCTTGAGATCCAAGATAGGTCTGAAAGTTCCCTCTTTTTTGGGAACTATAAACAGGTTTGAATAGAAACCCAGCCCCTTTTCTTCTCTTGGAACTGGGTGGATCACTCCCATAACCATTAGGTCTTGAACGCAACGTAAGAATGCCTCTCTTTTAATCTGGTTTACAGATAGTTGTGAGAGATGAAATCTCCCCTTTGGAGATGACCCTTTGAATTCCAGAAGATATCCCTGGGAAACAATCTCTAGCACCCAGGGATCCTGGACGTCTCTTGCCCAAGCCTGGTCGAAGAGAGAAAGTCTGCCCCCCACTAGATCCAGTCCCGGATTGGGGGCTACTCCTTCATGCTGTCTTAGAGGCAGCCGCAGGTTTCTTGGCCTGCTTCCCCTTTTTCCAAGCCTGGTTAGGTCTCCAGGCTGGTTTGGACTGGGCGAAATTTCCCTCTTGTTTTGCATTAGAGGAAGTTGAAGCTGCGCCACTCTTGAAGTTTTGAAAAGAACGAAAATTATTCTGTTTGGTCCTTAACTTATTGGACCTATCCTGAGGAAGGGCGTGACCTTTTCCTCCAGAAATATCAGAAATGATCTCCTTCAGACCAGGCCCGAATAGGGTCTGTCCTTTGAAGGGGATGTTAAGAAGTTTAGACTTTGAAGTAACATCTGCTGACCAGGACTTAAGCCATAGCGCCCTACGCGCCAAAATGGCAAAACCTGAAGTCTTAGGGCTCCATGTACTAAGCCGTCAATTCATCCGTCATTGTAGACGCGGATAAACTCGCCGTTACTCGCAGCGGGCGAAATGGTGTCCGCTGTCGCTATGTACTAATATTCCCCCAATAAATAGACAAGTCTAGCCCGCCGCGAGCAGTTGCGGATTGTTGATAAATTTGACGCCTCGCTCGCCGCGACTAAGCTGATGTACTTAACTTTCAGTTGAATTGTCTGGCCAATTATTAACACGTGACATGCAAGGTGTCACGAACATCATAGTAGTCACGGGAATAGAATTTTGCTCCTATAAAAGTTCAACTTATCTAAACAACTTTATTATTGTTCAAAATTTTTTGAAGAGTGATAACAGAGCGTTATTTTTGTAATATTTATTTACAATTTGGATATGGCTTCATCTGGATCTGATAATATATAAATATTAATATAAAAATAATTATAAAGATTGACAACTATACAATACAAATTTAAAATATAGATTACTCTTTAATTACAGTCGACAAATTGGGCGCAATTTATGTACATGGAAATGAGAGACAAATTAGACGCCAGTTATGCTGTAAGTACAATGCTGATATTACTGCCTTTTTATATGTCTAGACTGGCGTCTAGATTGACTTTCCTATTGTTTTGTACCTTGCCCGCCACCTAAAAGGTGGCGAGGCAAAAATAACGAGGTGGGAGCGGAAATTGTAGCGAGCGGACAAATAGATTTTTTAGTACATTCGTTTTTGGCGAGTTGGTGGTCAAATGTGTCTAAAAGCGAGGTTTGGCGGATAAGTACGCTCGCAATTTTAAAGATGCGAGTTTTAACATAATTGACGGCTTTGTACATATCAGTTTGCGAATTTTGACGCGAGATTTGTTGCGGGTAGCTCGCTGACTGCTTAGTACATGGAGCCCTAAGCCGTTAGTTTGGTTAACTGAAAAACGGCGTCAGAAATAAAGGAATTAGCTAACTTAAGAGCTTTAATCCTGTCTAGAATATCGTCTAACGGGGTCTCTACCTGCAGAGCCTCCTCAAGAGACTCGAACCAAAAAGCCGCTGCAGCAGTAACTGGGGCTATGCATGCAAGAGGCTGAAGAATAAAACCTTGATGTATAAAAATTTTCTTAAGGAGACCCTCCAATTTTTTATCCATAGGATCTAGGAAAGCACAACTGTCCTCGACGGGGCTAGTTGTACGCTTAGCTAGGGTAGAGACTGCTCCCTCCACCTTAGGGACCGTCTGCCACGAGTCCCCCATGGCGGCATCTATGGGAAACATCTTTTTGAAAGCAGGAGGGGGAGAGAACAGCACACCTGGTCTATCCCATTCCTTAGTAATAATTTCTGAAAACCTCTTTGGGACTGGAAAAACATCAGTGTAAACAGGCACTGCAAAGTATTTGTCCATTTTACACAATTTCTCTGGAACCACAATGGGGTCACAGTCATCCAGAGTCGCTAAAACCTCCCTAAGCAATAAGCGGAGGTGTTCAAGCTTAAATTTAAACGCTGTCATTTCAGAATCAGACTGAAGTAACGCCTTCCCTGAGTCTGAAATGTCACCCACAGATAGAAGCTCACCTGCTTCGGCTTCTGAGTATTGTGAGGGTATATCGGACACAGGCATTAAAGCGTCAGAAAGCTCTGTATTAGTTCTAGCCCCAGAGCTGTCTCGCTTTCCTTGTAACTCTGGCAGTTTGGACAATACCTCTGTGAGGGTATTATTCATAACTGCCATGTCCTGTAAGGTAAACGAATTAGACGCGCTAGATGTACTTGGCGTCACTTGAGCGGGAGTTATAAGTTCTGACACATGGGGAGAGCTAGATGGCATAATCTCCCTTTTTTCAGTCAGAGAACCCCCTGGAGATAAATCTTTAAACGCCATAATATGGTCTTTATAGTTTATAGAAATTTTAGTACATTTGGTACACATTCTAAGAGGGGGTTCCACCATGGCTTCTAAACATATTGAACAAGGAGTTTCCTCTATGTCAGACATGTTTAACAGACTAGTAATGAGACAAGCAAGCTTGGAAAACACTTTAATAAAGGTAAAACAGCAATTAACCAAAAATGTTACTGTGCCTTTAAGAGAAAAAAACTAACACTTAAACTGCAAAACTGCAAAACAGTGAAAAATATAGTAAAGTCTTTGAAATTTGTACAGTGTGTGTAAGGGACTAAATCAGCATTGCACTACTTGCAAATGAATGATTAACCCCTTAGGCCCCAAACCGGATTTAAAAAACATTAAAAAACGTTAAAAGACAGTTGAGCACCCTGCCACAGCTCTGCTGAGGCTCCTACCTGCCCTCAAATACGATTTTGTGCAGAAATAAACCCCTTGTAATGGTCCTCAGGTGTCAGAGGACTCCTCTAGGGAAGCTGGATGTCTAAGTCTGAATTAAAACTGCGCATTTAGAGCGCTAAAATAGGCCCCTCCCACCATGTACTGGATGCCAGAGGGGCCTTAAGAAAGTACTCCTAGGAGTATCTGATTAGCCATGTGGAAACTAGGCCCCAAATAAAGAGTTATCTCCCTCAGAGAAAAAACGTCCTATTTATGAAGTCATGTAAACGTTTTGTCACTAAGTAATATAAGTAATAACATGAGTATTACCCTGTTTTGTAAGCATGATCCCAGTCGCTGTTAAATCACTGCATCAGGCTTACCTCAATATACACAAGGCTCTGTCAGCATTTTCTAGAACTTATTTCATCTCTCTAGAAATAAAAATACTGAACATACCTCAAAGCAGGTAATCTGCAGACCGTTCCCCCAACTGAAGTTGTCCCATACTCTTCAGTTACATGTGAGAACAGCAGTGGACCTTAGTTACAAACCGCTAAGATCATCAAAGCTCCAGGCAGAACTCTTCTTCTAATTTCTGCCTGAGAGTAAAACAGTACAACGCCGGTACTGTTTAAAAATAACAAACTCTTGATTGAAGGTAAAACTACACTGTCACCACATATCTCTTGATACTTCCTTTCTTGTCGAGAGATGCAAGAGAATGACTGGGGGGGGCAGTTAGGGGAGGAGCTATATAGACAGCTCTGCTGTGGGTGTCCTCTTGCAACTTCCTGTTGGGAAGGAGAATATCCCACAAGTAATGGATGAACCCGTGGACTGGATACACCTTACAAGAGAAATAACAAATAGACTAGTCTTTCTGAAATTTTTTGTAGCCTCAACATAGTATTTCAAAGCTCTTACCACATCCAAAGAATGTAAAGACCTTTCAAGAGTATTCTTAGGATTAGGACATAAAGAAACAACAACAATTTCCCTATCGATGTTGTTAGAATTAACAACTTTAGGCATATATTTAAATGAAGTCTGCAAAACAGCTTTATCTTGATGTAAAATCAGATAAGGAGACTCACAAGAGAGAGCAGACAACTCATAAACTCTTCTAGCAGAAGAGATAGCCAAAAGAAAACACTTTCCAAGAAAGTAATTTAATATCTAAAGAATACATAGGCTCAAAAGGAGGAGCCTGCAAAAGTTTCAAAACCAAGTTGAGACTCCAAGGAGGAGAAATAGATTTAATAACAGGTTTAATATGAATCAAAGCCTGAACAAAACAGTGAATATCAGGACGTTTAGCAATCTTTCTATGAAATAAGACAGAAAGAGCAAAAATGTGTCCTTTCAAAGTATTTGCAGACAAACCCTTATCCAAACCATATATATATACACCCAAAGAAGGAATGTAGGATAGGGGCGCTATCAGAGTATGCAATATAATACAACCAAATGTACAGAGAAAAAAATTCACAATTCTGACTTGTGTGTGTATAGTGAGGTCTCACTATACCCATAATATCAGATGTGTCCTTAATAATAACATTTGTAATGGATGTAATTCTAGTCATTACATACATCACTACATCCATATATGTGTATGGACAGTGATGTATGGATGTATGTAATGAATAGAATGGCATCCATTACAAATGTTATTATTAAGGACACGTCTGATATTATGGGTATAGTGAGACCTCGTAGTCTCGCTCATCTTATTGGTCCTGTTAGCCAACACCTATTTCATTTACATGTTCACGGAATACACCTACTATAACTGGCATATCGTACTAACTTCATTTCCATTGGGTATAGACATAAAGGAGGTAATGAATTACAGAATTTGTCATACCCAAACCTCCTATAGATATTTGGAACGTCACCCTTAGTAACACCAATGGGAGATAGTATATATGCCTCCATTGATGGTATACACCTATTAGGATTTGACACGTCATGGAGTAGCAAAAGATTGGCTAATTTAGAGTGTACACGCACTGTCAAAATATATATATTGTTTACAAACAAACCTTCTACAAACAAACTTTGTGAAAGAAACGACATACATATATTACTAAAACCATTAGATTACTAACAACGAAGTTTACCCAGATTGCAATCTTTAGTGATTATGAACATACGATCAACTTATGAGAGTGTCATCATAATATGTTTCACAATCGGATAAAAAAGAAATTGAGGAAGGGAATAGGTATGATATAAACCGATTGGGTATTGCTAGCTAAAACTTTGTGTCAATGCTGATGCTGTTTTGAACGGTATATCAATTGCTGGGTTATTTACAATGTTTTATTTTTTTATGTCTCTATATTTTCTATGTATCAATTATAAGCAAATGTGTAAATGTTTGTTGCTGCACATGATGTTTGTTCATATGATCAAATCTGTTATATTATATTACCATCAACTCAGACATGTTACTGTTATTTGTAACCATCTGTGAATCATGTGACCAATCAAGAGAAATTAGGGCATGTTGGTTAAACAGCCATCACTATTGGTCATTTTAGGGTATATTAAGTAGCAAGTTTAGTATAGTTTTATTCAGCCTGAGGAAACAGTACCTGATACTGAGAAACGTGTAGCTGTGTTTTTAATGTGTTAAAATAAACACTTTTATTCATACAAACTTGCTACATTGCCTTCTTTGGATATCCCTGTCTGGATTAACCCTCTAATTGCTGGAGGTGTAACAGTGTTTTTCCTGACAACCAAGTATCACAGTCTATCTGGTGAATATCTCTTTGGTTCCTGGGAGTTAAAGCTTGAGAGGAGAGTTATACCAGACAACTCTGAGGTTCCGGTCTGTTCAGCCTGCACCACATCTTGGTGCTTTTCCACACGTGAGTGCATCAGAGCTACAATATTATCTGATTTATCACACAGAATTATGCTATGTGGCGCCTTCTCTGCTTCCTTATCCAAACCACCCTGAAGAAACTGTAAAATCCTAGGGATTCTGAAAGAATGCCAAGAATAAATATGAGAGGAACACCAAGAAATAAAGGTTTTCCAAACCCGATAATACATTTTCCTGGAAACAGACTTACGAGCCTGTATCATAGTGCTAGTCAGAAAAACCTCTATGACTAAGCACTAAGCGTTCAATTTTCTTGCCATCAAATTTAGAGAATTGAGATCCTGATGGAAAAAAGGCCCTTGAGTCAGAAGGTCTGGCCTTAAAGGAAGTGGCCAAGGTTGGCAACTGGACATCTTGACAAGGTCCGCATACCAAAACCTGAGAGACCAAGCTGGAGCTATCAGAAACACAAAAGAATGTTCCATTATGATCTTGGAGATCACCTTTGGAAAAACCAGAGGCGGAAAAATGTAAGCAGGTTGGTAAAACCAAGGAACTGCTAGAGCATCCACCATCTCCGCCTGAAGATCCTTGGACCTGGAAAGATATCTTGGAAGCTTCTTGTTCAGACCCGAGGCCATCAGATCTATTTCTGGGGGATCCTACATCTGTACCAAATGAAAAAACACATGTGGATAGAGAGACCACTCTCCCGGATGTAAAAGCTGATGACTGAGATAATCGGCTTCCCAATTGACTACTCCTGGGATATGAATCACAGAAATTTGACAAGAGTTGGATTCCGCCCAAGAAAGTATCAGAGATACTTTGTTCATTGCTGAAAGACTGTGAGTCCCCCATTGATGATTGACATATGCCACTGTAGTGATATTGTCTGTCTGGAATTGAATATAAAAAGGTTCCCAAACCCCTTGTGTTGTTAGAGACCCCCAGACAGCTCCCCAACCTGTAAGACTTGCATCTGTTGTGATCACAGTCCAGGAGGGATGAACAAAAGAGGCCCCTTGAACAATAAGGTGATGGTTTAACCACCAAGAAAGAGATTGTCAAATGCTGGAACTTAAGTATATCAACTGTGATATCCGAGTATAATCACTGCGCCTAAAACTTCCATGCACATAGCCACTGAAGGGAATGATAGAGACTGAAAGTTTAGACAAGCTAACACTTACTTCATTCGTCTCTTTTCTGTCAAAGAAAGAGTCATGGACACTGAATCTATCTGGAAACCTAAAAAGGTGACCTTTGTCTGAGGATTCAAGAAACTCTATTGTAAATTGATCCTCCAACCATGTCTTTGAAGAAACGACACGTTGTTTTGTGTGAGATTCTGCTAAATGAAAAGATTGAGCTAGTACAAGATATCGTCTGAGGTTTGGGAAACACCACAATACCCTGCTCTCTGATTACAGATAGAAGGGCACTGAGAACCTTTGAAAAGATTCTCAGAGCTGTCGCTAGACCAAATGGAAGAGCGACAAATTGGTAATGCTTGTCTAGAAAAGAGAATCTCAGAAACCAATAGTGGTCTGGGTGAATCGGAATATGAAGATAAGCGTCCTGTAAATCTATTGTGGACATGAAATGACCTTGCTGAACAAAAGGCAGAATAGTATTTATAGTCACGATCTTGAAAGTTGGGACTCTTACAAAACTATTTAAAGTTTTCAGACCAAAATTGGTTTGAATGAATCCTCCTTCTTTGGGACAATGAACAGATTTGAATAAAAACCCAAACCCTGATCCTGTAGAGGAACTGGAACAATCACCCCTGAAAGCTCTAGGTCTGAAACACACTTCAGAAAAGCCTGAGCCTTCACAGGGTTTGTTGGAACATGGGATAGAAAGAATCTTCCCATGGGAGGTCTTATTCTGAAACCAATTCGATACCCCTGAGAAATAATATCCTGAATCCACCAATTTTGAACAGAATATGCCCCAAAGTCTTGAAATAATTTTAGTCTGCCCCCCACCAATTGAACTGGATTGAGGGTTGCACCTTCATGCAGTCTTAGGGGCTGTATTTGGTTTCTTATAAGGCTTGGACTTATTCCAATTTGTGGATGGTCTCCAATTGGAACCAGAGGCCTTAGGGGAAGGAGTGTTTTTTTGTTCCTTAGACTGACGAAAGGAACGAAAACGATTGGGAGCTTTAAATTTACCCTTAGATTTCTTATCTTGAGGCAGAAAAACTCCCTTACCCCCAGTGATAGTGGAGATAATAGAATCCAATTGAGAACCAAATAAATTAATACCTTGAAAAGATAATGATAGTAATATAGATTTAGACACCATGGGCGCGATCCGATATACGGCGCAGGTTTCGGCGCAAGCGTGGAAACCTGCGCCGCCCGTAGTTTCACCTCGCACATCGTACTATCACATATACGGCGCCAACAGTTGCTAAAGTGCCGTAAGTCGGACAAACTAGCGATGTCCAGAAATAAGCGTAAGTACAAATTTCTGGAGTCGCCAGTGACTTACGGCACTTTAGAAACTGCCGCCGCTTAAAAAAAACTAACTAAAGTCTTAAATCTCCAGTAACTGTCTAACAGGCCTCCCAAAAATAGCCCGACACGTATACCCCTCTATCCGCAATCTCCCCTCTCACTCCTAACAATAAATGTATTAACCCCTAGACCGACAACCCCCCACAACGCAATAAGCCTAATTATTAACCCCTAAACCGCCATAGCCCACACCACAATAAACCTATCCTAGTATTAACCCCTAAACCGCCGCTCCCGGACCCCGCCGCCACCTACATTAAATGTATTACCCCCTAATCTGACCCCGCCACACCGCCGCCACCTATATTAACTATATTAATCCCTAATCTGATCCCCCTACACCGCCGCCACCTATATTAACTCCTAATCTGAGCCCCCTACACTGCCACCACCTATATTAACTATATTAACCCCTAATCTGAGCCCCCTACACCGCCGCCACCTATAGTAACTATATTACCCCCTAATCTGACCCCCTACACTGCCGCCACCTATATTAACTATATTACCCCCTAAACCTAAGTCTAACCCTAACACCCCCTAACTTAATTATTATCTGAATAAATCTAAATAATATTAATATTATTAACTAAATTATTCCTATTTAAAACTAAATACTTACCTATAAAATAAACCCTAAGATAGCTACAATATAATTAATAATTACATTGTAGCTATTTTAGGGTTTATATTTATTTAACAGGTAACTTTGTATTTATTTTAACTAGGTACAATAGCTATTAAATAGTTCATAACTATTTAATAGCTACCTAGTTAAAATAATTACAAAATTACCTGTAAAATAAATCCTAACCTAAGTTACCATTACACCTAACACTACACTATCAATAAATTAATTAAATAAACTACAATTATCTAAACTAAAATACAATTAAATAAACTAAACTATATTACAAAAAAAACAAACACTAAATTACAAAAAATAAAAAAAGATGACAAGAATTTTAATCTAATTACACCTAATCCAAGCCCTTTAATAAAATAAAAAAGCCCCCCAAAATAATAAAAGGGCCTTTTGCGGGGCATTGCCCCAAAGTAATCAGCTCTTTTACCTGTAAAAGAAAGAACACCCCCCCCATTACAACCCACCACCCACACACCCCTACTCTAAAACCCACCCGATCCCCCCTTAAAAAACCTAAGTCTAACCCCCAAGTGGTCCTTACCTGTCCTGAAGACCGGCGGAGAAGGTCCTGTTCCAGGCGGTGAAGTCTTCTTCCAAGTGGCGACCTCTTCTTCTTCCAGGAACCAGCGTTTATTTTTTGTAATTTAGTGTTTGTTTGTTTTTGTAATATAGTTTAGTCTATTAAATTGTATTTAAGTTTAGATAATTGTAGTTTATTTAATTAATTTATTGATAGTGTAGTGTTAGGTGTAATGGTAACTTAGGTTAGGATTTATTTTACAGGTAATTTTGTAATTATTTTAACTAGGTAGCTATTAAATAGTTATTAACTATTTAATAGCTATTGTACCTAGTTAAATAAATACAAAGTTACCTGTAAAATAAATATAAACCCTAAAATAGCTACAATGTAATTATTAATTATATTGTAGCTATCTTAGGGTTTATTTTATAGGTAAGTATTTAGTTTTAAATAGGAATAATTTAGTTAATAATATTAATATTATTTAGATTTATTTAAATAATAATACAGGCCTCGCTTCCATTGAGTTGTAATTCAGTTTGCGTGCACTCGCAAACCGTTAAATATGCTGTTGAAAGCAATAGCGTTTAACGACTGTTTCCAATGGCGCGTTATACCTCAATATCGGCTGCCGGACTTCGGCTGCCGAAAAGATTTTCGCGTCCCATAGAAAGTAATAGAAGCCATTAATCGATAAATTATACCAGGTTTCCATTGAAAGCGCTAACCGTTAATACACTGTCGGAGGCTGTCGATACATTGAGAAATATTACCCCCAGCTCAACTAGGTGTAAAGGAGGAAAAAAGAGCTTTTTGAGGCCTGTTTCTCATTGAAATTGCAAATCACAAAAAAATTATGAGTGTTTCAATGTACAAATAACATTATATATGCTACATTTATTGGTCCTATGTATAGGAATATTTGCACCCATGTTGTCATAGAAATTTCAATATGTATGTGCATATAAAAATATATGCAAGCACCACAATTATGGTATGCAAGCACCACAATTATGGAACGACCTCCCGCACACTTTTAAACCTTCCCCATGCCTAATATCCTTTAAGAGATCCCTCTCTACATATCTCAAAACAGAATGCACCTGTCATTGTTGATTATATATTTCCTACCGGTTCTATGTTAAATTTTTGTGCATATATTGTGTATTATTATTGTTTTTTATTTTATTGTACCCATTGTATCAATGCAATGTTTTGTGGACCCAGGACATACTTGAAAACTATAGAAATCTCAATGTATCTTTCCTGGTAAAATATTATAAAAATAAATAAAATATCTACCTATTCAAAATGAAACCTTTGCCCAGGGATGCTATATATAATCTCAATACATATAGAAAAATAATTCAAAGGAAATAAGTTGTTTATCATGAAGATGAGTTTTATTATTACAGATTTACCCTCATTCAAATGTAATTTTCAATGTGAAAATCATATTTATTCAATACAAAACGATGACACATTAAAGTTATGTGTCATAGTACTAATATTTATAAAATATATGTAATGTCATGTCTGCTAAAGCAGATAATACATTTGCAATATTTAGACTATTAACCAAAATACATAAGTGCTTAATATTACATACTTCAAGAGATATGAAGTATTGTCTTTAACATGGAGTTATTGAAACATTTTAAAAGTGCATTGTGCATTGGTCCCAGGGAGAGTCTGTGTCTGTTCATATGATGTCAATTAAAATGTATTAATCACCTCTATATCATGGCAATCACATATATGTTGTGTATACATCAGTGCTTAAATATCATAAAGATACATTTATCTAATAATTCTAAATATTGAATAATAATCTTGACAAAAAGGAATGCATTAGTCATGATAGGTATTAGTCATGATAGGTATATATTTCAGATATTACATTCCACATAGGACTATAAGAATGAATGCAAGGTATTTGGCCATATCAACAGGAAGGAGTATTTACTTTTCAACTCTTCTATAACTGTATAACCCTTATTAGCTTCATCTGAAGGAGCAAACAACATATGCTTGTGGAATATAAATCATAACATTTACACATGTCACGTTGACTAATGTTAGAGAGCATATACTGTATAAATTTCAGACACGTATCCCAAAGTATTCTTAAACGGCATAATATCCTCAATAAAAGGACACATAAATTTATCAACAATGTACACCTGCATATTAATTGACATCATGTGAAATAAAAATGAATAAAGCTGTTCATTTTTAGCAGATAAACAGCTATTAGAATAATATTAAGATATATGTTCAAATTTGGATTAGAAAAATGGATGCATATTTATGAGATGAAAATCGCACTTAAAAAAGTGCTTTAGTGCAAAAATTAGATATGATATATCTTGGGTGGAAAAAAAAGAATATTAATTAATTCTTGCGGCGGGATTTTGACTTTGGAGGAGAGGTACTTAGGGGGGCAGTGTGGCGTCTTGTGCGACGCCCACCAGCTGAATGTGAGGCTAATAACCGGGATTCAGGGTCCTGCAGGGAGATGACAGAGGATGCAAGGGAGGATGGAGTTTGGGGCCTATCCGCGAGCCTCTCCACTGCCTCTGCCAGGCAGACGAGTGAGGCATTATGGATGTCCATTTGGCTCTGTATCCTTCTCAAATCCTGCTGCTGCTGGAGCCTGGAAAGCCTAAGCTCTCTATGTATGAGCCTCAGTAGATGATCCTGCTGGGACTGTGCCGGACCCTGTTGTACAGTTGGTGTCTCAGGAACTAATAATTGGCTGGTTCCAGGGCTGTCTCTCCGTATTGGTGACTGTGAGGTTGTCTGTGATGGCACTGTTGGCAATACATTGGTGGGTGCAGTGGGTGGTGGTGTGGATTCCTGTTGTGCCATAGGAGTGGGAGGCATATAGTACAGATGATGCAGATTTGTATGCTGCTGTGGTGGGTGCATCATCTGCTGCTGAGGATTATGATGTCGTGGTGGGTGCATCATCTGCTGCTGAGGAGGATGTTGTGGGGGGTGCATCATCTGCTGCTGAGGAGGATGTTGTGGGGGGTGCATCATCTGCTGCTGAGGATGTTGTGGGGGGTGCATCATCTGCTGCGGTGGGTGCAGCTATCGGGGCTGTGCCATTTGTTGCTGCGAAGTATGCATGAACTGCCATTGTTGAGGAGGATGAGTCTGCTGGGGTTCAGAACCCAAAACATGAAATGTTGTCTCCGAGGTAGATGGAGAAGGGCATGATACATCCTCCACCTCATATGCCCTAGGCTGCTGCATATCATCTTCTAAGAGGCTGATATAGGAGGTAGTGTCACCATAGATATCCTCATCCTCCTCAGTGAATGTAGGAACATCCTGCTGTGGTGTTGGTGCAGCTTCATACTCCTCCTGTTCGGAACCTACAAATAAATATACGGTATGTTTACATTATCTATCTAATAGAATATATTACTTTGTAGCATAACAATACAGACTATTATATTCCATATTTATGTGTATATATGTACACACACACACACACATACACACACATACACACACACATACACACACACACACACACACATACACACACACACACACACATACACATATAGTGTGTTTGGGATAAAATCCAAGCATATATGACCATAACTGAGGAATCTTTATAGACTGTGTCTTAAAGGAACATTGTTAAAGGGACACTGTACCCAAATATTTTCTTTTGTGCTTCAGATAGAGCATGCAATTTTAATCAACTTTCGGATTTACTCCTATTTTCAAATGTTCTTTATTCTCTTGGTATCTTTATTTGAAATGCAAGAATGTAAGTTTAGATGGTGGCCCATTTTTGGTGAACAACCTAGGTTGTCCTTGCTGATTGGTGGATAAATGCATCCACCAATCAAAAACTGCTGTCCAGAGTTCTGAACTTAGAAAAAAGCTTAGATGCCTTCTTTTTCATATAAAGATAGCAAGAGAACGAAGAGAAATTGATTATAGTAGTAAATTAGAAAGTTGCTTAAAATTGCATGCTGCATCTGATTCACAAAATAATAAATTTGGGTACAGTGTCCCTTTAAGGACAATGACACATGATTTATATGAAATGCTTAATATTCTTGGATATTATATTATCAATATTCTTGCTTGTCGGAGCAGATATACAATACAGAGTGCTTGCTGAACATATTAAATACAACTATGTAAATTTAGATTCATAGCTAAACACAGATGGGTATTTATGATATACAACATATATACATCACATATATGGTTATATTTAATATTGAATATTCACCTTCATACACCTCTTCAGGTGGCACAGAGGTGTCCATTGTCCCCTTACATCCGTGAACAGATTCATCCGAGATGACATTGGACAGCATCTCCTCCCATGACCTTAGGTGTATTCTCTTGCTAGGACCACCACCTGTCCCACGTGCATATTTGGCCTGCTGTGCCAGCTTAGCTTTGGTTTCCCTCCTGCAGTCATGATAGCGGTGTTTAATGCCGGCAGTAGAACGATTACGTCCTAAGCAGCTGACTGCCACTCGAATCTCCTCCCACAGCTTATTCCGGACACCCGGCCTCAGGTTAGGGTTCTCCAGCTGAGCTGCCCTCTCCAAGTAGGCCTCAACAAGAGCCTCCTTCTCCTCCTCAGAGTACCTCTCCTCTCTTAGCCTGCCCTTCACACCTGAAGGGCCAGCAGACACAGACTCTCCCTCCTGTGACTGGGGACCAGCCCTCTCTACCTCCTCTGTCCCTGCAGGCTGTGACAGGCTACCACCAGCCCCACCCCCACTTGCCACAGTCTGCCCCACTTTCCCTTTTCTTTTTGTGCCTAGCTGAGGCTGACTCCTCCTCACTCCTCCCACCTCCACTCCTCTTCCACCCTCTCTCCTTCCCTCCTCTGCCAGGGTTTGAGGAAGGACAAATCCTCCACCCAAACCTCGGCCCCTATTCCTGCCCATACTACTCCCTACTTCCCCCCTCCCCCTCCCTCTATCCACCCTCTCCACTGCCCTCCCCCTAGCCACCCCCTTCCCAACTCCACTAGGCCTATCCATCCCTTTCTCCTTCCTCCCTAACTCTAACCTAACACTAAAGTCCCTAGCTTACCTAACTACACTAATTCACCTAACTAAACCCTAAATTAAATAGCCCCAAAACTAACTACCTAACCTATCTAGACCCTAACTATCTCTATTCTATATCCCTCAAAATAAAAATAAAATGTGGGGGTGAAAATAAACAAAGGGATGTAAATGAAAAAGGAAAAACTAAGGAGGATTAGAACAAAATTATAGAAAAATAATAAGGGATGCAAATGAAGAAAGGGGTGGGCTATATAGTCAAATGAAACAAAAAATATGGGATGTAAAAAAAAAAAAAATAGGATGGGCAAAATGTATATAAAAAAAAAAGTTATATAGTGAGGAAGGGAAGGGTAGTCAAAGGGGGGATGGGAAGTGGAATAAGGGGATTAATGAAAGGAGTAATAAAGGAAGATGGGGATATGGGGGTTAATGAAATAAAAAAAAATGTGAATGTGTTTGTATCAAATAAAAGTGTGTATGTGTGTGTGTGTGTATTTGTGTGTATAAACTAATGTGTGTTAATTAACTAATGTATGGATGTGTGTGTGTGTTCCTAATATTATATGAGGCCTACAATAAGAATATATGAAAATAAAATATCAAACTCTCCACTAACTCTCAAACAACTCTCAAAAACCCAAAACTCCTACCAACGCAACTAGCTCCCGTGTCTTTCTCTCTAGAGGCGATCAAAGGTAAAGAGCGCAGGCGCAAACCGTTATTCTTATAGACAGAGGTCGGGTTACCATGGCAATGCACTTGTTATGGTGCGCTTTTCGACAAATCCGACATCGGTTGGCAACGCAAACTTACGTACGGCCGAAAAGAGCGACTGCGCGCAACACGCTAATCTTTTCAATGGAAACCTGGTACTAAAATGGAGCCGTAAATTACTTTTAGCTGTCGTCCGCTTCGGTAGCTTACGGCTCCATTTTTAACGACTCAATGGAAGCGAGGCCTAAGTTGGGGGTGTTAGGGTTAGACTTAGGTTTAGGGGGTAATATAGTTAATATAGGTGGCGGCAGTGTAGGGGGGTCCGATTAGGGGGTAATATAGTTAATATAGGTGGCGGCGGTGTAGGGGGGTCAGATTAGGGGGTAATATAGTTAATATAGGTGGTGGCGGTGTAGGGGGGTCAGATTAGGGGGTAATATAGTTAAGATAGGTGGTGGCGGTGTAGGGGGCTCAGATTAGGGGGTAATACATTTAATGTAGGTGGCGGCGGGGTCCGGGAGCGGCGGTTTAGGGGTTAAACACTTTATTAGGTATATCGGTGGAGGATTGCGCTTGACAGGTAGATAGACATTGCGCATGCGTTAGGTGTTAGGTTTTATTTTGCAGGCATTTTAGGGAGTTACGGGGCTCCAATACTCAGCATAAGGCTAGCTAGGCCTGCATTTTCTGGTGAGGTGAAAATGGAGTAAGATTTCTCCATTTTTGCCACATAAGTCCTTATGCTGCATATTGGATACCAAACTGCGCGGGTTTTGTATATCAGTCTATGGGGGGAAAAACTACGGGCGAAGGCAGAAATATACGAGCGTAACTTCTATGTTACACCGTATATGTGATACCAAACCCGTGGAAAATCTGGCGTCGTCGGCTTCTGCGGGCGATGCTGTATATCGGATGGGGCCCCATATCTGCATTCCATGATTTAAGCCATAAAGCTCTTCTAGATAGAATAGCTAAAGACAGATTTAATATCAAACCTAATACTATCAAATATAGCATATAAATGAAATTATAAGTATGTTGAAGTAAAACAACAATGTTAGAGAAATCAGGATCCAATAGCTGCTCTACTAAATTGTCCAACCAAAAAGTTGAAGCAGCAGCAACATCAGCTATAGAAATAGCAGGTCTTAAAATATAGCCAGTATGTAAATATGCCTTCCTAAGATAAGATTCAATCTTCCTATCTAAGGGATCTTTAAAAGAAGTACTATCTTCCATAGAAATAGTAGTAAGCTTGGCAAGAGTAGAAATAGCGCCATCAAATTTAGGGACTTTCTCCCAAAGCTCTAAATTAGACACAGGTAAAGAATACAATTTTTTAAACCTAGAAGAAGGATTAAAAGAAGTACCAGGCTTAGACCATTCCTTAGTAATCATATTAGATATAGCATCTGTAATTGGAAAAACTTCAGGAGTAACCTCAGAAGTTTTAAAAACAGAATTCAAACGTTTGCTATTCTTGTTATCAAGAGGACTAGATTCCTCAATACCCAAAGAAAACAATACTTTAACAAAGAACGGATATATTACATCTTAAAAAGAAAGGAAGATTTATTAATTTCAGAGTCTGAAGTAGGATCCTCTTAGCCAGAGAAGTCCTCATCAGCAGACAATACTTCAGTATGCTGTTGGTCAATACAAACTTCATCAGAATTATGAGAAGTAGGAAGAGACCTTTTATGTTTATTTGAAGGCGGAATAGCAGTCCTAGCCTTCTCTATGGCTGCAGCAATATAATCTTTTACATCTACAGGAATATAATGTACATTAGACTGTGAAGGTTTAACAGTAAATGTATTTGTACTTATAGAAACTTTATCAGCATGAATCAATTTCTCATAACAAGTGCCACATACTTGAGCTGAAGAAGGAAGATCAGCCAATTTACAAC
The DNA here is from genome assembly GCF_027579735.1 of Bombina bombina. Lineage (NCBI taxonomy): Eukaryota > Metazoa > Chordata > Amphibia > Anura > Bombinatoridae > Bombina > Bombina bombina. The sequence goes on along the minus strand of NC_069499.1, from coordinate 177,865,956 downwards.
ATACACACTTAGCTTTGGTAGATTTGTTTTCAGGCAACTTGGTTCCTACAGTAACATCAGAGTCAGGATTAGTTTGAGACATCTTGAAAAATGTAACAAAAAAGAAAAAATAACATTTAAACAAAATATCCAATTTCCTCAAAATAGCAGTTTCAGGAATGGGAAAAAATGCTTATATGAAAAACAAAAGGCAAATATCATAGCCCTCTGTAACAAATGAAAGCAGAGAGCAAAAAGAGGGAGAGACTTAATATAACAACATTTTTGTCGCCAAAAATGATGCCAACAAAGATGACGCAAATGCTAAGAAAAAAACTTTTGGCGCCAAGGTTAACAGGAAATCACACAATTCACGTCATAACAGGCGCGCCTTCGCCCCCAAAAAAATTGTGTCAAGAAAAACGCAAAATTGTGTCAACAAAGATCACAACAAACGCAACCTTTGCACCAAAAATGACGCATTAAATAGAAGTATTTTGCGCCATTGCGAGCCTAATTTGCCTGCAAAAATTTGAAGCGTCAAGTAAATAAAAAATACACTAAATTTCCCCCAAACATAATTTTCCATGCTGAAACTGTTAGACTGCAAAGGGAAATAAACCTAGACCTGACTCATGGCAAATATATGCAATATATTTTTAAAAAATTTAAAAATATAAAGTGCCAAACATAGCTGAGAGTGTCTTAACAAAAGATATATACTTACCTGAAGACACCCATCCACATATAGCAGACAGCCAAACCAGTACTGAAACATATCAGCAGAGGTAATGATAGAGGAGTATAATGTCGATCTGTAAAGGGAGGTGGCAGATAAATCCCCACGACTGAATTTACAGAAAACCTTAGAATAGATTTCCCATAGGCGAAAACATGGTATCATTAGGCAAATACTCCCTTCACATCCCTCAGACAAACACTATACTTTGAGAGGAACTGGGCTTCAAAATGCTTACAAGCACCTTTCACAGAAGAAATCAAGCATTACTTGCTTCACCATCCTCCAACGAGGGCAAAGTTTGTAAAACTGAAGCATGAGTGAGGTGGGAGATGTATTCATAGGCATTTTGAGGTTTGGGAAACTTTGCCCCCTCCAGGTAGGAATGTATAACCCATACGTCACTAGCTCATGGACTCTTGCCACTTAATTGAAAGAAATATATATATATATAACTATAGATATATATAAATATATATATATACATACACAGTATATATATATATATATATATATATATATATATATGGGATACATAGCTGAATGAGCTATACAAACTTGTAAGAGGAAATTCAATAACATAGCTACACTGACTTCAAAAATCAAATCTGAACCTATATATAATATAAAGCTGGATTATGAAACCAGCAGAGGTTTATGTTTATAGAGAAGAAATATAACTATAAACAGGACAGACTCTAATATGCCTCACCAACATATACCTATTGAGCATATGAGTATATACTAAACATAAATCATCTCAGGTTGAGGACCTTCACAAAATCTAGTATAGATAATAATATGCATAATATCAACAGTAACAATTATCAAACTACTTCTATTGGACAAACTGAAGAAGTAAGTCCCTGAACATAAAGAGAAATCAGTCTTTCAGACTCAGAGAGGATAGCATAATTAGTACTAGAGTTCTTCCAATGTAAGATCCACAAACTTACAACGTTCAGCTCAGGTGTGGGCAAAGGAATCACATCGGTATATAACTTGCTATCTTGTGAGGGCTTGGGAGATATCTGTGTAGTAGTCCCTTTATCAGATACCTATTTTCTGACCTTTGTAGGTGCAGGAAGACTGCTTAAATAACCCTCCCACTTCCCCTATCCCCCAGTCATTCTGCCGAGGGAACAAGGAAAAGTAGGAGAAACATCAGGGTAAAAAAGGTGCCAGAAGAAAAAATATAAAAAGGGAGCCGCCTATTAAAGGGCGGGGTCGTGGACTCTCACTGCCAAGAAGGAAAGAAATTTATCTGGTAAGCATAAGTTATGTTTTCCTTCCATAAGGCAGGGGGAGTCCATGACTTCATTCCTTACTGTTGGGGAAACTATACCCAAGCTCCAGAGGACACTGAATGAATAATAGGAGGGAACAGAAAAAAGAGACGGACCCTATTCTGAGGGCACCACAGCCTGCAAAACCTTTCTCCCGAAAGCTGCTTCAGCCGAAGTAAACACATCAAACTTGTAAAATTTAGAAAAAGTGTGTAAGGAAGACCAGGTAGCCGCCTTACAAATCTGATCCATTGAGGCTTCGTTGTTAAAAGCCCAAGAGGAAGCCACTGCGCTAGAGGAATGAGCCGTTATCCTCTCAGGAGGCTGTCATCCCGCTGTCTCATAAGCTAAGCGGATGACACTCTTCAACCAGAAAGATAAAAAGAGAAAAGAAAAGAGAAGTCGTAGTAGCCTTCTGCCCCTTACACTTCCGCATATAGATGACAAACAAAGAGGAAGATTGTCTGAATTCCTTAGTAGCCTGAAGACAGAACTTCAAGGCACGAACCATATCTAGATTGTGAAGCAAATATTCCTTCGCTGAAGAAGGGTTAGGACACAAGGAACGAACAACAATTTCTTGATTAATGTTATGATTAGATACCACCTTAGGGAGGAACCCTAGTTTAGTGCGTAAAACCACCTTACCAGCAAGAAAAAACAGATAAGGGGGATTACATTGCAAAGCAGAAATTTCAGAAACTCTGCACGCAGAGGCAATAGCCAACAAAAAAAGAACCTTCCAAGATAACAATTTAATGTCAACAGTATGCATAGGTTCAAACGGAGCCTGCTGCAAAACACTAAGAACAAGATTGAGGCTCCAAGGCAGAGCCCCAGATCTAAACACGGGTCTGATACTAGCCAGACCCTTAAAAAAGGACTGCACATCCGGAAGCTCAGCTGATCTTTTGTGCAGTAACACCGACAGGGCCGATATCTGTCCCTTCAGGGAACTAGCAGATAGGCCCTTCTCCAGTCCATCCTGGAGAAAAGATAAAATTCTGGCAATCTTAACCTTATGCCAGGAAAAGCCACGCTCTTCATACCAGTACAATTAAGTCCTGAACACTTTATGGTAGATACGAGTAACTGGCTTACGAGTTTCACCCAGAGTGTCAATAACACTCTCAGAAAACCCTCTCTTGGCTAAGACTAAGTGTTCAATCTCTACGCAGTCAGCCTCAGAGAATCTAGATTTTGATGAACCAAGGGACCCTGTATTGATCGGAAGGGAGGACTCCTCCTGAGTCCACAGACCTGGTGCCTTCTTGGCACCTCAAACAGCTTGTGTCTGTTTTCACAATCTCCCAGGACGGTCTCAAAAAGCACATGCCTTGGGACAGATGATCTGGACAGAGCCACCTGGAACCTAGTGCCTGAAAAAAGAGACAGTCTGCCCTCTACTTGATCCGATCCCGGATCGGGGGCCATCCCTTCATGCCGATTTGTTCTCGGCGGGCTTCTTAGTCTGTTTGGACTTATTCCAGGTGTGAGCAGGTTTCCAAGTACTTTTGGGCTGATCGGACTTGGAAGAGGACTGCTGTCGTTGCGACTTGTCAGCACAAAAGGAATGAAAATTAGACAGTTGTCGTCACTTAGGTCTATTCTTCTTATCTTGCGGTAGGAAGGAACCTTTCCCTCCGATAACCGTAGAGATAATGGAGTCCAGCCCTGGACCGAATAAAATCTTCCCCTTGAAGGGAAGAGAAAGGAGTCTGGATTTAGAAGTCATATCCACAGACCAAGACGTCAACCAGAGAGCCCGGCAGGCTAGAACTGCAAAGCCAGCAGCCTTTGCATTTATGCAAATAATCTGCATATTCACATCACAGATGAAGGAGTTAGCAATTCTCAGTGCCTTAATTCTCTCCTGAATATCATCGAGGGGAGTCTCCACCTCGAAGAGCTCTGACAAAGTGTTGCACCAGTAGGTAGCTGCTCCAGCAAATGTGGCTACAGCTGCCGCTGGTTGAAATAAAACCCCTGTATGTTGAAACATCTTCATCAGAAAAATTTCCAGTTTTTATCCATAGGCTTAGTAGTATGCTTAGCCAGAGTGGAGATAGCGCCATCCACATTCGGGATGGAGCCCCACAAATCTAATTGAGAGTTAGGGACCAGGAATCATTTTTTAAAGTAGACAAGGGGGAAAAAAAGTTCCTACTCTTTCCCATTTGTTACTAATAATAGTCGCCATCTTAACTGGCACAGGAAAAGTCAGAGGGACCTTCCTATCTTCGTAAACACTGTCTAATTTAGGGATCTTAGGCTCCTCAGGGAGTGTAGCCTCTGGAACCTCTAGAGTAGACAAAACCTCCTTTAATAAAAAACGCAGATGCTCAATTTTAAATCTAAAGGAGGGTTCTTCCGCTGAAGGAGGTTTAGTAACTGAAGTCTCCGACTCAGAAAGTTTACCCTCTGAAACTACAGAGGTTAACTCATCCTCAGATAGCTGGGATATAGTAGCTAAATCCGACAAATATTTAGATGACTCTAGGTCAGGACAACTATGTTTAACCTTTCTCTTGTGTTTGTTAGAGCGAGGTAAGGCACTCAGGGCCGCAGACACAGCCGATTGTAACTGCGCGGTAAAGTCCACTGGAAAAAAGTCCCCTCCAGATGGAGGATTAGTTAAGCCGCGGGGAATTGCATGTGGAGCAGGTAATGTATGAGGGTAGTAATTACTTGGGACCCAGATTCCTGAGAAATAGACAGCTCAGAAGGGCTAATAGCGCTATGAGTATTAGCAGGCTTGTCTCCCTTCTGAGACTTTAGAACAGTGTTTAGGCAAATGGAACAAAAATTGAGCAGGCAGGCAAACCACAGCCTCCTCACAATATAAACAGGAATTATTAATCAGTACAGAAGGAGTGGAACCTTCTAATGTAGTGTCAGAGTCCTCCATAGCTTTGTATATACCCACAGAAGGACAATCAAAAAGAAACGCTTTTATTTTAAAAACGGCACCTTAATACTCCCAATGGCTGGGGCACTCACCACCTCCTAGACCCAGACAGCTAAAAGTGAAAACGCTCCTTAAGAGTGATGTAGGAAATGAAAGAGACCGCACTGGTCATGTGGCACGCAAGACAGGACTTCCCCTGCTATGAAAAAGGGCGTCAAGCTATTATGAGCTGCGCAAAAGTGAAACCTGTTTGTTCCAAGTCAAAAACACACAGCCTATGATCCTAAAAAAACTCTCACATTAAGCAGATATAAATCCTCAAGCTGTTCAAATAATCTCCCTGAAGGAGATATTAACCCTTGATCCTATTGAGGTATAAAAGAAGCCACACTGTGACCCTGTATAGAGTTTTAAAATGTGAAAAAAATGAACAAAGTCTCAAAGCTCAGTATGTGTGTGGATCCTGGGAAGCCGTTACACTTGTGACTTGTGGTGTGAGGGAAAACTTGTCAATGATCAATTAAGGTAAGGGAGTACTGTTAGGTAGTCCTTATCAGACATCCATCCAAATATGCAGTAAAACAAACCTCCCAGCAGCACACTAAAAATGAACATGGTAACAACCCACAAGTAGGTAATGCGCTGTCAAGGCATAGGTAGGGAATAAATAGTGAGTAAAGCAGGGTTCCGTTAGCAGCTGCTGTCTCTGAAGTCACTGTAAGTAGTAAGTAGTCAGCAACCCATGATGTGCATTAATAAAGATGAATACAATTCAAAGGAGTTACCATGTGTCTTCAGTGCTGTATGGGATGTATATCCATATTGCCTTCTGCCTTACTCCGTTAGAGCTGTAAGCGTCCTCCTTAGCGTCTCTTCCTCACACCGCTCAGCATCTCACTTGGTACCACACCTCCTCCAAAATGATTGAGCCTCGTAGAAACCTGGACGTGCTGGTAGGAGAGGAATCCCCATATTCCACAATAAGAATAAGAAAAAGAAATCCTGTGCATGTCCTGGCTCCAGCAAAATATGTTAAAAGAAAGATTAACGGGGCGGAGCTTAACACTGAACAGAGAAGACAGAATTTTTAGGAGCTCCAAACTAATATCGCTTTAAAAAGGCAGAAACCAGAAACTACACATTTTATTTTGACCATGGAAGAAGATTATTACTCTCTAATACATGCGCTTCTTATGGGGCTTGATCGGCAGATGCACAGACATTTTACCGAGTTTGTACAGCTATTTCAAGATCCATGTGCTGATGAGGACCCCAGTACACCTAAGATGGCGGAGGAAAGAGGTAACGTTTTACAGCATATGGAATCACAGACTGCTGTGAGTATCCATGCTCCCAAGACAACTAAAGTTAACAACCGAGGCTGCTTATTGTTGACTGGAGACATTAAAGCAGAGCCGAACCTGTCGCCATCCTGGCGAGCAGGAAATTTTTTTGTCACAGCTGGTTCTGATGTTGTAATACAGCGGAGAGGAGGTGCTGATAAACAGACCATGGCAGCACAGAGAGAGTGTGGAAGATTTAGTAGCCTCGTTGAAAGTCATGGGAGACGACGCAGTGTGAGCCTCTGGACACTTACCTATTGGGACTTACTGTTCTACGGCATTCTGAGAAGACCGATCTCACAAGTACAGTGCAAGTTCCGCTGCCTATTGATTCAGACTCTATGCCAGTTAAGTTATTTACATGCTGCGACCCAGCCTGATGCCATTGGAGTAGGTTAAGCTGTATTCCTCATCTGGCTCCTATTAGCTCCATAACTCCCCATGGACTGTAGGACTTTAAATACTTCCCACAAATGAACTACTCTTTATATACCAAATACGCGGTACATGTCCGCATAGCTTAGCTAGCACAATTTAGGTTCCAGATGTTACTATATATAGCGCCAGCTTTTATTACTATTTATCTATGGGATACATAGGCATGTGCTTATTCTTGTGGAGATAGATGCATAATGCTTTGTCATAGGCCTTTGTAATGTTAGACATGATACTACAGAGCTTTATATCTGTTAAAGTTGTATGTCCTAATACTGCCTCAATACTCCTATACAGATGCCCCTTATGATTCACACTGGTGCTGTTTTGTTTCAGTGATTGAGTTCTGTTGTCCATTAACAATGTACAGTGGGAATCTCTACGTATGAGACAGGAGATTACCAAGTTATTTTAAAGGGGGTCTGACTTATTATACATAGGCCTGTTTTACAGTTCTTAATGTTTCTGTAATATGTCTTTATTATGGCTAAACCCAGTATATTTCCCCTAGTCTTATGTTTCATAGGTTATCATCCCTACTATAAATTTATTGCGGAGTCATTTTAAGTCCTGATAAAGGCCTTTACTATTTACTACTCCCTAAACATCATGGGTATTACAATATTACTAGAGGGGAAAATAAGGACAGAGATAAACTCAATCTAAATTCCAATTCACAAGATATCATTTTATTATGGCAGCCTTGGGTTTCCTTTGTTTGCCGATGGGATACATTTTTTTATTAGCATGTTTGGCTACTATAGATTACGCTACTATACAGCTAGAAGGTTATGCACCTTACAATTATTGGGTTCAGACATTCTAAGAGTTATGATTCTACTTAATTTTTACTGCACTGCTTAGTCTTACTACTTGTTAAACTGTTATGTTTTCCTTGTACTTTGTCAGTTTCCTTGTAGGTCGCTTGCTAACACGTCGACCATATTCATAATGCTTGGATGTTATTTTGGTCATGAATGATACTACCAATCATAGACTCAAGAGTGCCCATTTGTCTCCTGTGATATACTGGTGGTAACCCAAGGGTACTTATTTATCAAAACGTCATCATCATACTTCAACCCAGAAATAAGGGTAGGATGTACCCCATGTTACAGATAAGGGCGTTTAACATCATAATTTCCTCCCCATACCCTAAAAGTCATCTACGTATTATCTCCTATAAACTTGCTCTTGATGATGCACTGTCCTTTGCTTCATATATACGCCTTCTACCTGTTGAAACAGAATATTTACTTTCCCTTTAAGTCTTCACCAGCTATAGGTCCCATTATGCACTATGGCTTCCTAAGGGTGCCACAGCTAGTTTTCTGCCAGAAAATATAATGCAACCCCTTATATGATCTAAATCTACAATAGCTTCCACAAACAGGCATAGTCCAGATACTATCTTCGCCATATAGGCTCGATATCTATGTTTCATAAGTAATTATGCTCTTTAACTGTTGCATTGTTCGTGATCTAACTCCAGAGAACCATGTATTTACTGTCCCTTGTATGCTATAAAGGTGATGTTATTCGTATCTTATAAAGTGTTTACATCTTTAAACCCTTAATATTATCTTATATCAGGGACTAATCGCTGTGCTACTAGTTAGCACGTGACCTTACTACTATGCTATGGATGTCTGCTGTTAAATACCATTCTCTCTCTAAGTATACCAATTAATCTTTTCTCATCCCTTGGGTTACTTTTTTGGTTCAATATAGACGGCTCCGCCCCCCCAAATCCCCTATATTTTGAGCGGTGCTCGCCCGCTGACATCCCTCCCCCAGATTACACAATGGCCTAAGTCTGGCCATCACAATAACCAACTCCCCACATCTTGCTAACTTAGTGTCAGAAGATTACAGAGTATTTAACCTGAGGAGGTGGGGACTACTCTCTATTTCCTATGCAATATAATTCTATGGTCCAAAAGTGGCTGATCCCCTGACTACTAGAAGACTTTTAGCTTTCGTGTCCATTTGACCCAAAAGCGGTCAACTGATTGGTCAGCCAATTATGCTATAGTATTATAAAATAGAAGTTCAATAAGCCTATCTCTTGTTTGTTGTTGTTTTCGTTTACTATGCAAGTGTCAATACGTTTTAAACAATGCTGTAAATGTCTCTGATGTTGTAAGGCGATTATTGTTTGTTATTCACATCGCAAAACCTCAATAAAAAATTATTTACAAAAAAAAAAAAGAAAGATTAACTTTTATTACTTCATAAATTTAAAAAGGTTCAACAGACTATCTGAGAGTAAGCTAAAAGCGTCTCACCGGTTTCGGCACAGCTTGGCCGTAGTCATAGACATGGTGAATGTGTTCATGTGAACACCATTTATACATCCTAACCCATCCCCCGGAGGGGGTGGTTTACATGACAATTTGTTAAAAACATGCTTAACTCTATAAGTGCTAGAAACTTTTTCTGTTACTATTAGTCACAGTTTAGGCAACATTTTGTAAGACAGCCACTGATATATAATATATACATGCATTTCATTAACATATACTCAACAATTATATATACAATAAATGAAAATTGAAAAATGCAAGTAAATTAGAAAATATATAATGTGTAAAGCTGTGTCGTTTTGGATATAAAACCCCAAATGTCTAAAGTCTAATAACTGTGTCCAAAATGTATCAGACAATGGTTTATAATGAACTAAAACGGCTGATGCCTATTACTCCCATGCTACATATGACTGTATGCGGAGAAAAGAAAAAGGAAAAAATGTTGGTAAGGTCACTTATTTATATGTAAATAAATAAATAAACAAACACTGGGAAGGGGCTCTGACGTTGCTCAAGGAAACTAAGTGGAAAAAGTGCAAAAATAGACAGAATAAATATATATAATTGGCTGGAGCTAATGTGGAGCCACCTTAAAGGGCCACTGTAAGTAAATATTTTCTATGCCTGTTACTAACTAACTACCCCAAATACGCTTTTTATCAATAGCATTTCATTAACATATCTCTACCGTATATCAGAAATCTTGTCTGCAAATTTAATTGTTTTCCAAACCCACTCCGTGGGTATCCTTTGCTCTGTACCAATCCGTTTACAATACCTAGGTTTCAAAATGGCGCTTTAAACACAAAGTTATTGGTTTAAGTATTTTGAAAATAGTGGGCAGGATAACGTGACATCATCGGCGAATAAAAGATATAACTTTTAGAATGTTATGAAACTTCGTTTTGGAGAAAATATAGGTCAATAGGTTTTAATTAATGTTTATTAACTTTAATATGTTAGTTGTTTAGCTTAAAAATTATAACAGAAAGTAATCCTTTAAGCACTTCAAACATTATTATGTGATGACGCTTATATGGCACTTATATGCCGCTATCTGGGCAAATGAAAATAACCACAAATCCAGAAACAAAGATCAGTGTATCTACTATATACCTAGGATGATATAAACTACACATCCGAGGGATGCTAAACTAAACATATATAGAATGTCGTTTCATAGTACTAAGATACAATATTATACATATAAGGAAACTGAATCGATTTTGAAGATGACCATGGCCCTAATCTATCTATGCCAGTAATTAATGATGTCAAACTCTGAGTTGAAACCTCCAGGAAGCAGGCTACCAAGCTTATATATCCAGTATATCTCCTGTCTAGATAGTATCTGCAATTTGTCGTCCCCCCCTTGGGGGTCTGGAGATTAGCTCAATAGCCTGTCACCTGAAGGTTTCAACATCACCACCATATACCTCCAAAAAGTGTTTAGAGAGGGCAGAAACCGCTCTTTCCTGTGATACATAAGATAGATGTTCTCTGATGCGTTTACCCACTGTTCTGGTTGTCCTCCCTACGTATTGTTTGTGGCACTGGATGCATTCAATCAACCGCTCTTTCAGGTGACTGAATGCAAATTAAATTCTTATGATTATACCTAAAATTATTAAATAGTGAATAATATTTTTATAGTACTGGTGTACACTATGGTATATGTGGTACTATAATAACTAAAGTGCTGACATTTAAATATGTCAGAAAAAAATTATACTGCTGCTACTATCAATAACAGAAGTATGGTGAAAAATAAATAGATAATAATACAGATATTATATTATAATCTACATTATAGTAGATATGTCACATATATTACCTCCTACGCAGTTTATAGGTATGTAAAAAAGTTATTGTGCTCATTTAACCCATTTGGGTATACCGAATTTAATAAATCCAGCGGCTCTCAGTCTGTAGTAATTGTTCTTCTATGTCTCCGCCTCTAATTCCTAATCTTACCGTTTGAATTCCAAAACATTGGAATTCTGAGGTATTTGCTTTATGGTACTTGAGATAGTGGGATGCAACTGTTGTTATTATTTTCTTTGCTTTAATGTCTTTTTCAGCATTTCTAATATTACTCAGATGTTCCAACATCCTAGTCCTCAATTGGAGTGAGGTCATACCATGAGCAAGTGACGTATGGGATAGTAATACCCAAGATGTGGAACTCCACAGAAGAGTAACTAGAGAGGGAGGGATAAAATAATAACAGCCATTTTCCGCTGAAAAAAATTAATCCACAACCCAAAATATAAGTTTATTCTCATAATGAAAAGAAAAAACTTAAAGATAAGCAGAGGAAGCAAACTGAAACAACTGCCTGAAAAACTTTTCTACCAAAAACTGCTTCAGAAGAAGCAAATGCATCAAAACGGTAGAATTTAGTAGATGTATGCAAAGAAGACCAGGTTGCTGCTTTGCAAATCTGATCAACTGATGCTTCATTCTTAAAAGCCCACAAAGTGGAGACTGGTCTAGTAGAATGAGCTGTAATTCTCTGAGCCAGGGCCTGACCAGACTCCAAATAAGCCTGATGAATCAAAAGCTTTAACCAAGATGCCAAGGAGATGGCAGAGGCTATCTGACCTTTCCTAGAACCAGAAAAGATAACAAATAGACTAGAAGTCTTCCTGAAATCTTTAGTAGCTTCAACATAATATTTCAAAGCTCTTACCACATCCAAAGAATGCAAGGATCTCTCCAAAGAATTCTTAGGATTAGGACACAAAGAACGGACAACAATTTCTCTATTAATGTTGTTAGAATTCACAACCTTAGGTATAAATTTAAATGAAGTCCGCAAAATTGCCTTATTCTAATGAAAAATCAGAAAAGGAGATTCACAAGAAAGAGCAGATAATTCGGAAAATCTTCTAGCAGAAGAGATGGCCAAAAGGAACAACACTTTCCAAGAAAGTAGTTTAATGTCCAAAGAATGCATAGGCTCAAACGGAAGAGCCTGTAAAGCTTTCAAAACCAAATTTAAGACCAAAGGAGGAGAGATTAATTTAATGACAGGCTTAATACGGACCAAAGCCTGTACAAAACAGTGAATATCAGGAAGCTTAGCAATCTTTCTGTGAAATAGAACAGAAAGAGCAGAGATTTGTCCCTTCAAGGAACTTGCAGACAAACCCTTATCCAAACCATCCTGAAGAAACTGTAAAATTCTAGGAATTCTAAAAGAATGCCAGGAGAATTTATGAGAACACCATGAAATATAAGTCTTCAAAACTCGATAATAAATCTTCCTAGAAACAGATTTACGAGCCTGTAACATAGTATTAATCACTGAGTCAGAGAAACCTCTATGACTAAGCACTAGGCGTTCAATTTCCATACCTTCAAATTTAATGATTTGAGATCCTGATGGAAAAACTGACCTTGAGACAGAAGGTCTGGCCTTTTTGTCACCATTTTGAAAGTTGACACTCTTACATAACGATTCAAAATTTTCAGATCCAGAACTGGCCAGAATGAATTTTTTTTCTTTGGGACAATGAATACATTTGAATAAAACCCCAGACCCTGTTCCTGAAATGGAACTGGTATGATTACCCCTGAAAGCTCCAGGTCTGAAACACACTTCAGAAAAACCTGAGCCTTTAATGGATTTTCTGGGATGCGTGAGAGAAAAAAATCTTCTCACAGGAGGTCTTACTCTGAATCCGATTCTGTAACCTTGAGAGACAATACTCTGAATCCATTGATTTTGGAAGAATCTTAATCTGCCCCATACCAGCTGAGCTGGAATGAGGGCCGCACCTTCATGCAGACATGGGGGCTGGCTTTGATTTCTTAAACGTTTTGGATTTACTCCAACTTGAAGAAGGTTTCCAATTATAACCAGATTCTTTGGGGGAGGATTAGGTTTCTGTTCCGTATTTTGTCGAAAGGAACGAAAACGGTTAGAAGCTTTAGATTTACCCTTAGGTCTTTTATCCTGAGGCAAAAAACTCCCTTCCTCCCAGTGACAGCTGAAATAATTGAATCCAACTGAGAACCAAATAACTTATTACCTTGGAAAGAAAGAGATAGTAGTCTAGAGTTAGATACCATCTCAGCATTCCAATATTTGAGCCACAAAGCTCTTCTATCTAAAATAGCTAAAGACATAGATTTAACATCAATTTTGATTATATCAAAAATGGCATCACAGATAAAATGATTAGCATGTTGAAGTAAGCGAACAATGCTAGACAAATCAGGATCCATTTCCTGTTGCGCTGCTTTCCAACCAAAATGTTGATGCAGCTGCAACATCAGCCATAGAAATGGCAGGCCTGAGAAGATAGCCAGAATATAAATAAGCTTTCCTTAGATAAGATTCAAGATTCCTATCTAAAGGGTCTTTAAAAGAAGTACTATCTTCCATAGGAATAGTAGTACGTTTAGCAAGAGAAGAAATAGCCCCATTAACATTGGGGATCTTTTCCTAAAACTCCAATCTAACTGCTGGCAAAGGATACAAATTTTTAAACCTTGACGAAGGAATAAAAGAAGTACCAGGCCTATTCCATTCCTTAGAAATCATATCAGAAATAGCATCAGGAACTGGAAAAACCTCTGGAGTAACCACAGGAGGTTTATAAACAGAATTTAAATGTTTACTAGTTTTAATATCAAGAGGACTGGTTTCCTCAATATCCAATGCAATCAACACCTCTTTTAACAAGGAACAAAAATACTGCATTTTAAATAAATAAGTAGATTGTCAGTGTCAATATCTGAGGAAGGATCTTCTAAACCAGATAGATCCTCATCAGAGGAGAATAATTCAGTATGTTGTCGGTCATTTGAAAATTCATCAACTTTATGAGAAGTTTTAAAAGACCTTTTATGTTTATTAGAAGGCGGGATGGCAGACAAAGCCTTCTGAATCGCATCAGCAATAAAATATTTTATATAAACAGGTATATCATGTACATTAGATGTTGAAGGAACAACAGACATTGTACTATTACTGATGGACACATTCTCTGCATGTAAAAGCTTATCATGACAACTATTACATACCACATCTGGAGATATAATCTCCACAAATTTACAACAAATGCACTTAGCTTTGGTAGAACTGTTATCAGGCAGCAGGGTTACAACAGTGGTTTCTGAGACAGGATCAGATTGAGACATCTTGCAAATGTAAGAGAAAAAACAACATATAAAGCAAAATTATGGGGTTTTAAATAATGAAATTGTTTGGCGCCAAGTATGACGCACAACGCAAACTGATTTTTTTTTTCCCACTAACAACATCCGGAACATCGCGACATTGTAGACACAACCTTGTGCAAGGAAGTCGGCGTCAACTAAGAATTTGTGTCATCGGACGTACCTTCGCAGCAAAAAAATTCTTACGCCAAAAATTACGCAATAAACTTTGGCATTTTGCGCCCTCGCGAGCCTAATTCTGCCCTTGAAATTTCATGAAAAAGCAGTCAATTGAGAAAAGACTATACCCCAGGTAAGAAACATTTTTCCTAAATATGTTTTTTCCCAAATATACATAAACCTGTCTCATGGCAAATATAAGTACAATACATATATTTAGAACTTTATATAAATACATAAAGTGCCAAACCATAGCTGAGAGTGTCTTAAGTAATGAAAACATACTTACCGAAAGACACCCATCCACATATAGCAGATAGCCAAACCAGTACTGAAACAGTTATCAATAGAGGTAATGGAATATGAGAGTATATCGTCGATCTGAATAAGGGAGGTAGGAGATGAATCTCTATGACTGATAACAGAGAACCAATGGAATAGATCTCCCGCAAGGAGATCTCCCTTCATATCCCTCTGACATTCACTGTATTCTGAGAGAAATCGGGCTTCAAAATGCTGAGAAGCGCATAGCAACGTAGAATCTAAGCACAAACTTACTTAACCACCTCCATAGGAGGCAAAGATTGTAAAACTGAATTGTGGGTGTGGTGAGGGGTGTATTTATAGGCATTTTGAGGTTTGGGAAACTTTGCCCCTCCTGGTAGGATTGTATATCCCATACGTCACTAGCTCATGGACTATTGCCAATTACATGAAAGAAAGAATTGTTTCAACATCTGGTGCCAAGGTCCCCAGTTCTTCAAAACGAGGATATTGAGAGGGTTCACAGAGCCTTAAGGTCACCTGTTAAACCGCCCGTTCCACCTCGAGATGTAATCTTAAAGCTTTTAAACTTCACTACAAAGGAGGAGATTGGCAGGCCTCCAGGACTATGCAAACCATAACTTTTCTAGATCATACTCTTCAAATTTTTCAGGACTTATGCCCTCAAAACGATTCAGAGAGAGAAGTTTGCTTTATCACCAAGACTTTGCAAGAGAATAATATCAGATATAGGTGGGGCTTCCATTTTAGCCTCATAATCAATCAGAACGGATCCCACATTATTTAAGTCCTTCAATGATCTAGAATCTTTGGCAGCAAAGCTTAACTTATCCTTCGAACCACCTCCTGAAAGAATCATAAACTTTCCTTCTCCTCCAGTTGACTCTGACAAAGATAATCCAAAAGAACAGCAATCTAACTGGAATAGAGTGCTTTACAAAAGGCGCAAGACCGGCCACTCTTCCCCCTCAGCTGATACTTGAACCCAGGGAGTAAGAGGCCTTCTCCAATCTCCAAGATGAATGGCAGCAGTGGTATGATTTTCCAATACTACAAGGACTGTAGACTGTATAATATTGAATCCCTGTGTTGCCCGACTGGGCGATGTGGGGTGCAGATGTCATTTAAACTGACCTAGATAGCTTATTCCTTCAATGGTAAAATGACCAGCCCCTGCTAAGTGGTTGATTTAAGGGCTAGGCCCCATATAACATAATGTAAATGTTTAATCCCTCTGCCAGCAGTTTGGTAATTATATGGCACACTATGCACAGTTTCTACTGCCTATTGCAACCTTGTATATAATCACTACTAGCTGAGCATTTAGTTAAACCTTTGATGTCAGAGAACTGACACTCTTATGTGCCCTTTTGGGAGTTTAATCCCACTGCTTAACTGTCAGGGTGCCAGGAATCAGACTGAGACGAGAAGTGCAAAAATAATTACACCTTTATTAATAGCAAAAAATAAAAAATATTTCCACAAGTCAAATAACAAGCCAGGAGTCAAAACCAGAGCTGGTAGTCAGACGAGCTGAGTCAGGAACCAAAGCGAATAGTCAGACGAGCCGGAATCAGGAACAAGGAGAACAGCAGAGTAAGGAACAAGCCAGGGATCAGGAACCAGGAAGGACATCAGGCAGCCAGGAAATACACAGAAACTCTCACAAACAGGTCTCAGACAATGCAAAGGCAAAGCATACTGAACAGAGGCCCTTTAAATAATAAATGATGACATCACAATTCTGAGACTGCATCCTGTCTCACATGGATGATGCACAACAGTCTGGCCATAAAAGGAAGTGCAGGAAGTGAGCAGCATCCCCCACAGTGCACCAAGTCAGGAAGAGAGGTGAGTAAAATGGCTGCCAGCAGCACATGGCAAACACAACAGGGAAAACCCCTGACATTAACAGACCATTTTGCTATCAGCCTAACCTTAAAAACATAATATAATATGCCCTTCATAAGCATAATATAAGCATATTAGAACAGTAAGAATGCCAACTGACAACTTTCTTCCCACCTTCAAAATGGTGTATACAAGACATAGTATACACAGGTACAGTCGATAACTTATGGTTTTTCATGTTTTATTCTTAGTTTTATTTTAAAGGTTTGTCATATTTGCCTTACTTGTTTTACATTTGCAGGTTCTTTAACAAATTTAGCTTTATTTACACATGTAGGTTGTTCTACTAACTTGATATGTTTGCTATGCTGTTGTGTTATCACAAGACCCTTCAGGCTATTACACAATGTACAGTGTCCGCCCATAATACACCTGAGAGGTCACAAGCTCTATGCAGTAACTCCCCTACAAATAAAGCACTCCACCCCCCTAACAGGATAATGGCTAACGACCCCTTAAACATCAAGATACTCACACATAATGTCAAAGGGCTAAATATTCCACAGAAAAGGTCTGTCGCCATTAGGGACTATAAGAGACTCAGATGTGACATACTTTTCCTTCAGGAGACTCACTTTAGGAGAGGGCGGGAGCCTATTCAGTCTCTGAGTAAATTTGGCTCTGTCTATCTGGCGTCCCACAACACCAGCTCTCCTTCATTCTTGTCTCTCCCATGCCACAGCCACTGCCCTCCCCCGCCTACCAGCACAGCACAGGTAACTCCCTTTGTTTAACTTTCTTCCTAAAGCCACTGCCCTGCCCCCCGCCTCCCAGCCCTCCCACCTCCCAGCACCTATTTAATGGAAATTGCTGCTGCCTTACTCTGAAACTGCAGCCACTTCCAGCCTGCTCTCCTTCATGCTTGTCTCTCCCATGCCACAGCCACTGCCATCCCCCCGCCTACCAGCACAGCACAGGTAACTCCCTTTGTTTAACTTTCTTCCTACAGCCACTGCCCTGCCCCCCGCCTCCCACCTCCCAGCACCTATTTAATGGAAGTTGCTGCTGCCTTACTCTGAGACTGCAGCCACTTCCAGCCTGCGCTCCTTCATGCTTGTCTCTCCCATGCCACAGCCACTGCCCTCCCACCCCGCCTACCAGCACAGCACAGGTAACTCCCTTTGTTTAACTTTCTTCCTACAGCCACTGCCCTGCCCCCCGCCTCCCAGCCCTCCAACCTCCCAGCACCTATTTAATGGAAGTTGCTGCTGCCTTACTCTGAGACTGCAGCCACTTCCAGCCTGCTCTCCTTCATGCTTGTCTCTCCCATGCCACAGCCACTGCCCTCCCCCCGCCTACCAGCACAGCACAGGTAACTCCCTTTGTTTAACTTTCTTCCTACAGCCACTGCCCTGCCCCCCGCCTCCCAGCCCTCCCACCTCCCAGCACCTATTTAATGGAAGTTGCTGCTGCCTTACTCTGAAACTGCAGCCACTTCCAGCCTGCTCACCTTCATGCTTGTCTCTCCCATGCCACAGCCACTGCCCTCCCCCCCGCCTACCAGCACAGCACAGGTAACTCCCTTTGTTTAACTTTCTTCCTACAGCCACTGCCCTGTCCCCCGCCTCCCACCTCCCAGCACCTATTTAATGGAAGTTGCTGCTGCCTTACTCTGAGACTGCAGCCACTTCCAGCCTGCGCTCCTTCATGCTTGTCTCTCCCATGCCGCAGCCACTGCCCTCCCCCCCCCGCCTACCAGCACAGCACAGGTAACTCCCTTTGTTTAACTTTCTTCCTACAGCCACTGCCCTGCCCCCCGCCTCCCAGCCCTCCAACCTCCCAGCACCTATTTAATGGAAGTTGCTGCTGCCTTACTCTGAGACTGCAGCCACTTCCAGCCTGCTCTCCTTCATGCTTGTCTCTCCCATGCCACAGCCACTGCCCTCCCCCCGCCTACCAGCACAGCACAGGTAACTCCCTTTGTTTAACTTTCTTCCTACAGCCACTGCCCTGCCCCCCGCCTCCCAGCACCTATTTAATGGAAGTTGCTGCTGCCTTACTCTGAAACTGCAGCCACTTCCAGCCTGCTCTCCTTCATGCTTGTCTCTCCCATGCCACAGTCACTGCCCTCCCCCCGCCTACCAGCACAGCACAGGTAACTCCCTTTGTTTAACTTTCTTCCTACAGCCACTGCCCTGCCCCCCACCTCCCACCTCCCAGCACCTATTTAATGGAAGTTGCTGCTGCCTTACTCTGAGACTGCAGCCACTTCCAGCCTGCGCTCCTTCATGCATGTCTCTCCAATGCCACAGCCACTGCCCTCCCCCCCCGCCTACCAGCACAGCACAGGTAACTCCCTTTGTTTAACTTTCTTCCTACAGCCACTGCCCTGCCCCCCCCCGCCTCCAAGCCCTCCAACCTCCCAGCACCTATTTAATGGAAGTTGCTGCTGCCTTACTCTGAGACTGAAGCCACTTCCAGCCTGCTCTCCTTCATGCTTGTCTCTCCCATGCCACAGCCACTGCCCCCCGCCTACCAGCACAGCACAGGTAACTCCCTTTGTTTAACTTTCTTCCTACAGCCACTGCCCTGCCCCGCCTCCCAGCCCTCCCACCTCCCAGCACCTATTTAATGGAAGTTGCTGCGCGTCCATGCAGCGGGCGTGCCAAAGGCAAGCCCATCTGCGCCCGTCCGCGCCTGGACTGTGTCCAGCGCCACTAACCCTGGCTCCCACAACCACCGCCACTACGACGCCAGCACCCTCCTCCATCTCAACACCGGTAGATCATCTGCCTGCCACCACGCATCCCCGACGAACACCATTGGACCCTTCACCTGCCGCAACTGCGCCTTCTCCTCCCTCCGAATCACTAACCTGCCAGTCACCTCTCACGCCTTCTCCTCCCTCCGAACCACTAACCTGCCAGTCACCTCACGCAAAAACAACCGCAACCACCTCAACTGCATCCTCCTCAACACCCGCTCCGTCTGCAAGCACGCCATCGAAATCTGGAACCTGCTCAACTCCACCTCCCCGGATGTTGCCTTCCTTACTGAAACCTGGCTGAACCCCACATCAATGCCGGACATCGCCATCGCCATCCCCGACGGATACAAGATCTCCCACAAGGACCGCAGCAACAGACCGGGAGGAGGCATCGCCATCGTCCACAAACACTCCCTCCACATCACAACCAGCTCCGACTACCACTCACCAGGCTTGGAACACCTACACTTCAAGATCCAGGTCAGTCCCAACACTACCCTCCGTGGCACCCTCATCTACAGACCTCCCGGACCTCGTCCTGCCTTCTGTGACTCCATCACCGACCTCATCGCACCCCACACCCTCCCCTCAACAGACTACATCCTCCTCGGTGACCTCAACTTCCACCTAGACAACCCCAATGACCACAACACTGCCAACCTCTTAGAAAACCTTGGAACCATCGGTCTAAAGCAACTCGTCAACTCCCCAACCCACTCAGCCAGACACACACTCAACCCTATCTTCTCTGCAGGCAACCACATCTCAGTCAACCACATCACCGAACTCCAATGGACCGACCACCATTGCATACATTTTTCCTTCAACAAACCCACCGCACACCTCCGGCAGCACCACCCACCCCGCAGAAACTGGAACACCAAAGACCAACTGCACTCCACCCTGAACAAGTGCCCCGCAGCCACCTCCACAGATGCCAACTCCTCTGCCCGCAACCTCCACCACTGGCTCACAGACTGCGCCAACACCCTCGCCCCTCTCAAGAAACTGTCCAACCGCCAACCCGCCAACAAGGCTAGTTGGTTCACCCCTGCCCTCCAGGACTTCAAACACCACTGCAGCGATTGGAAAGGACCTGGAGATCCAGCAAGACCCCCTCAAATAAAACAGCCTACAAAGAAGCCATCCCTACCCACCACCACCTCATCAAAACCACCAAGAAGACAGCCATCCAAGATAGAATCAATGCCAACGTCCACAACAGCAAGGAGCTGTTCACAGTAATCAAGGAATTCTCCAATCCCAACAGCAACACCAACGACATCCCGCCCTGCCAGGACCTCTGTGATAACCTCACAATGTACTTCCACCGCAAGATTGTTGACATCTATGACAGCTTCGTGCCCCAGAACTCACCCACCACCGCCTACCCACCAACTCCCACCGATACCTCACTCAAATACACCACCGCCTACCCCTACTGACCATCTGGAGCCCCCTCACCACAGAGGACACCATCAGGGTCATGAGATCAATCCACTCCGGAGCACCCTCGGACCCATGCCCGCATCACATTTTCAACAAAGCGGTCGACACCATCGCCCCCAAGCTCTGCAGCACCATCAACTGCTCCATCGAAACTGGCACCTTCCCGGATGACTGGAAGCAAACAGAATTAAAACCCCTACTGAAAAAACCCACGGCTGACCCAAATGATCCGAAGAACTACCGCCCAATCTCTTTGCTCCCCTTTGCGGCCAAAGACACCAAGAAGGCCATCAACACGCAACTCGTTGACTACATTGAAGCCAACCACACCCTGGACCCCTCCCAATCCGGTTTCAGGAGCAACCACAGCACTGAGACCTCCCTCCTTGCCACCACAGACGACATCCTCGTCCTACTCAACCGAGGAGAGACCGCCGCCCTCATTCTCCTAGACCTCTCAGCAGCATTCAACACTGTCTCCCACCTCACCCTCCACAACCGACTACAGGATGCCGGCATACGCGACAAAGCCCTGGAATGGATAACCTCCTTCCTCACCGGCAGAACCCAGAAAGTTAGACTCCTACCCTTCACCTCCAAGCCCACAGAAATCAGCTGCGGTGTACCCCAAGGCTCTTCTCTGAGCCCCACTCTATTCAACATCTACATGGCCCCTCTCTCTGCCATTGCCCGACGACACGACCTCAACATCGTCTCCTACGCCGGCACCACCATCAAGCTCCAAAAGAGTCTACAGCGCATCCAGAACTCCTCAGCCAGACTAATCCTTGACATCCCTCGTCAATGCCACATCACCAAATACCTGCGGGACCTGCACTGGCTCCCCATCAACAAAAGAATAACCTTCAAGCTTCTCACCCACGCATTCAAGGCCCTCCACAACATCGGTCCCGAATACTTGAACCACCGCGTTACCTTCTACACCCCTGCCAGACAACTTCGATCGGCTGACCAAGCCCTCGCTGTCATCCCCCGCATCAGGAAAACCCCAACGGGAGGCAGATCCTTCTCCCACCTGGCTGCCAAGACTTGGAACACCCTCCCGCTGCACCTTAGACAAGCTACCGCCCTAACTAAGTTCAGAAAGGACCTCAAGACCTGGCTCTTCGACTGAACTGCAACCCTCAGCGCCTTGAGACCCTTACGGGTGAATAGCCATGCTTTACAAGAACCCAATAGATAGATAGATAGATAGATAGATAGAATAGATAGAAGGATTGTGAATGCCCAACATAGACTCCTATAGGATAGCCATATTACTCCAGCGTTCACAGAAACCAGAAATGTTGGATCAAACTAGAAGACAGTTTAAGCAATATCTCAATCCTACCTACCCTCTGATGGCACCCCAACTTTGGTTGAATAATTAAAGACATAACTAACCCAATTACTAAAGAAACAGTCCTTCAATGGGAAGCAGCTAACAGACAAAACCTGTATATATCCTCAATACCATCTCCACTGACCTCATTAACTCATAATAGTGAATTCTCTCTAACTGACGCTATAATACCCCATAATTCAGAGGGGACAGCTATTGAAGTGAATATACACGACCTAATAAATGATGAACGAGTCTGCTCTCAGACACAACTGATAGAGAGGGGACATGGGTGGGCTCAGAACTGGTACACATATAGAAGAATTCACCATTATCTTACAACAAAAACACAATAATAATTTGACCAGACCTCTTACTAATCTAGAGAAATTATTAAATTCAACAAAACCATTGAAACATACGTTAACTAAACTACATGAACTCCTGACCTCTCCCTCTCCAGGTAACCTTCCATGATCCATAGAATTGTGGGAAAGAGAGCTAGGAGTTATTATACTCCCACAAACTACTACCAACATATTTAATAACACAAAATCATTGTCATCCTCAGCATCATTACTAGAATTAAACTATAAAATACTCCACAACTGGTATCTCACACCCAGACGAATCCACCAAATATACCCTTCAACCAACAATAAATATTGGAGATGCGGCCATGTAGGGAGTGGGATGGGGCACATGTGGTGGTGGTGGTGTAATAGAGTGAACCAGTTCTGCAGGAACATAGTAGAGGAAGCTGAAACAGCACTCTATACCTTCCTCCCGCTAGACCCTTTGATGTTACTCAATAAACATATAAAACTTCCCACAAAAGCCCATAATATTCTATTCAGAATATTCATAAATATTGCTAAAATCCTGATAGCCAAAAACTGGAAATCAAACACTCCCATACTTAGATATGTGGCGATAGAAAGTTGCAGATTTGATAGAGCTTGAAGAATATAAATCTTATAAACTCGACACAAGGGACTTCACTTCTTTATCGCATCTCAAGCAATATGGGAACAATACCTGACACAACGACAACCGCAGAATGTTACTTCATTAGATATAGTTTCTGTAAGACCCAGGGGTTAAAGTCCACTAAATAAGAGAATACTCAGAGTTACTTAAGTCTATATAGACACATCCCACATAGCAACCTCTAGTATACTTTGAACATAATCTACACTCAATAGCATAGCCTAAAGATTCGCCCTGATATATTGAGAACAAGCCTTTATTTAATTTTTTTATTTGTATTATTTTTCTTTTCTTTTGTTTTATGTTTAAACGTTAAAAGTTTTTGTGATGTTTGGAAATTGAGAAGTCCCTGTCATTTGCAATAACTATGTCACAATTCAACATTCCTCAATTTATATTGTATTGCAAGATTATGGAATGTGTCTTCTCAATAAAAAAGAATTTGGATTAAAATAGTAATGCATACATGCTATTGTATCTCTATATACAGCCCATACAACAGCATGATCATGGATCCTTTACCTTCGGTATCTTTTGTAAGGTATGTTCTCTGTTTCATAAGTCTATATATTTCCTTGGGCTGCATTTTTTAACCTCATGTATTCTATCTTTTACCTGAGACTAGGCTTTATTTTTTCATGTGGCTTTTCCTTGTTATCGGTTTGTAGTGCTGAGCCCAAACTTAAAAACAAAGCCATTTTGAGCCCTGCTTAATATTGAAGTGTGGCAATAAAAGCTTTGCTTTGTATGTACAGATGTGGCCGAGAGTATTGGTACCTTTGCATTTTAATCAAATAATGCATAATTTACACGAAAAAGTGTTGAAATTAAAATATCTTTTGTCATCCACACATTGCAATTGTGAACAATGTATGAAGCAAATTCTTGCTTATTCTATAAAGATATTGTGAAATTACCTGGATATTGTAGTGATACTTCAAGCAGACTATTCTCTTTTAAATTAGTATCACAGGTGTCTTCAATCTTATACGCACTTATTCAGACAGTTTAAATGGAGAAAAGTACTTGCTTTGCTGTAGTGAGTCACTGGGTGTATCACACTGAACATGGAAAAGAGAAGGAAAACTAGAGAGTTGTCTGAAGAGGTTTGAAAGAAGCTAATAGCCAAGTATGGTCAACGTAAAGGCTATAAGATCATCTTTAAAGAGCTTGATGTTTCTGTGAGCACTGTTGCCAATATTATTTAAAAGTGTAAGGCACATGGGACTGTAGGAAGATTGACCAAAGAATGATGAGAAAGATTGTTCGAATGGTGGAGAAATAAGAAAAATTTCAAAACAGATCCAAGTCGAAGTTAAAGCTCAAAATGCAACAGTTTCATGTTGCACCATTCATCACCGTCTGAATTAAAATGAGCTCCATGGTAGAAGACCTAGGAAGACCCCACTTCAAAGAAAGAAACACAAAAAAGTCTGACTGGAGTTTGCCAAAATGCTTGTTAACAAGCCAGTCCTTCTGGGAGAATGCCTTTTGGACAAACAAAACAAAAGCAGAGCTTTTTATCAAATCACACTCCATGTTTACAGAAGGAAAAAACACAATTTATGCTTACCTGATAAATTTATTTCTCTTGTGGTGTATCCAGTCCACGGATCATCCATTACTTGTGGGATATTCTCATTCCCAACAGGACGTTGCAAGAGGACACCCACAGCAGAGCTGTTATATAGCTCCTCCCCTAACTGCCATATCCAGTCATTCGACCAAAAACACGCAGAGAAAGGAGAAACCATAGGGTGCAGTGGTGACTGTAGTTTAAATGAAAAAATGACCTGCCTTAAAATGACAGGGCGGGCCATGGACTGGATACACCACAAGAGAAATAAATTTATCAGGTAAGCATAAATTGTGTTTTCTCTTGTAAGGTGTATCCAGTCCACGGATCATCCATTACTTGTGGGATATCAATACCAAAGCTAAAGTACACGGATGAAGGGAGGGACAAGGCAGGTACTTAAACGGAAGGTACCACTGCCTGTAAAACCTTTCTCCCAAAAATAGCCTCCGAAAAAGCAAAAGTACCAAATTTGTAGAATTTTGAAAAAGTATGAAGCGAAGACCAAGTCGCCGCCTTGCAGATCTGTTCAACAGAAGCCTCATTTTTAAAGGCCCAAGTGGAAGCCACAGCTCTAGTAGAATGAGCTGTAATGCTTTTAGGAGGCTGCTGGCCAGCAGTCTCATAGGCTAAGCGGATTATGCTTCTTAGCCAAAAAGAAAGAGAGGTTGCCGAAGCCTTTTGACCTCTCCTCTGTCCAGAGTAGACAACAAACAAATCTTTAGTAGCTTGTAAGTAAAACTTTAAAGCACGAACCACGTCCAGATTGTGTAATAGACGTTCCTTCTTTGAAGAAGGATTAGGACACAAGGATGGAACAACAATCTCTTGATTGATATTCTTGTTAGATACCACCTTAGGTAAAAACCCAGGTTTGGTACGCAGGACTATCTTATCCGTATGGAAGATCAGATAAGGAGAATCACATTGTAAAGCAGATAACTCGGAGACTCTACGAGCCGAGGAAATAGCTACCAAAAACAGAACTTTCCAAGATAAAAGTTTGATATCTATGGAATGAAGAGGTTCAAACGGAACTCCTTGAAGAACCTTAAGAACCAAATTTAAGATCCATGGGGGAGCAACAGGTTTAAACACAGGCTTGATTCTAACCAAAGCCTGACAAAATGCCTGAACATCTGGAACATCTGCCAGACGCTTGTGCAAAAGAATAGACAGAGCAGAAATCTGTCCTTTTAAGGAACTAGCTGACAATCCTTTTTCCAAACCATCTTGGAGAAAAGATAATATCCTGGGAATCCTAACCCTTGGATTCACACCAATAAAGATATGTACGCCATATTTTATGGTAAATTTTCCTGGTGACAGGCTTTCGTGCCTGTATTAAGGTATCAATGACTGACTCGGAGAAGCCACGCTTTGATAAAATCAAGCGTTCAATCTCCAGGCAGTCAGTCTCAGAGAAATTAGATTTGGATGGTTGAAAGGACCCTAAAGTAGAAGGTCCTGTCTCAGAGGCAGAGTCCATGGTGGAAAGGATTACATGTCCGCCAGATCTGCATACCAGGTCCTACGTGGCCACGCAGGCGATATCAAAATCACCAATGCTCTCTCCTGCTTGACCTTGGCAATCAGTCGAGGGAGCAGAGGAAACGGTGGAAACACATAAGCCAGATTGAAAGACCAGGGTGCTTCTAGAGCATCTATTAGCGTCGCCTTGGGATCCCTGGACCTGGATCCGTAACAAGGAAGCTTGGCGTTCTAGCGAGACGCCATGAGATCCAGTTCTGGTTTGCCCCAACGATGAATCAATTGTGCAAACACCTCCGGATGGAGTTCCCACTCTCCCAGATGAAAAGTCTGACGATTTAAAAAATCCGCCTCCCAGTTCTCTACACCTGGGATATGGATAGCTGATAGGTGGCAAGAGTGAGTCTCTGCCCAGCGAATTATCTTTGAGACTTCTAACATCGCTAGGGAACTTCTTGTTCCCCCTTGATGGTTGATGTAAGCCACAGTCGTGATGTTGTCCGACTGAAATCTGATGTACCTCAGAGTTGCTAACTGAGGCCAAGCCTGAAGAGCATTGAATAAGGCTCTTCCAGAATATTTATTGGAAGGAGTGTCTCCTCCTGAGTCCACGATCCCTGAGCCTTCAGGGAGTTCCAGACTGCACCCCAACCTAGAAGGCTGGCATCTGTTGTTACAATTGTCCAATCTGGCCTGCGAAAGGTCATACCTTTGGACAGATGGACCCGAGATAGCCACCAGAGAACAGAATCCCTGGTCTCTTGATCCAGATTTAGTAGAGGGGACAAATCTGTGTAATCCCCGTTCCACTGACTGAGCATGCATAGTTGCAGCGGTCTGAGATGTAGGCGTGCAAACGGCACTATGTCCATTGCCGCTACCATTAAGCCGATTACTTCCATGCACTGAGCCACCGAAGGGCGCGGAATGGAATGAAGAACACGGCAGGAATTTAGAAGCTTTGATAACCTGGACTCCGTCAGGTAAATTTTAATTTCTACAGAATCTATCAGAGTCCCTAGGAAGGAAACTCTTGTGAGTGGGGATAGAGAACTCTTTTCCTTTTTCACTTTCCACCCATGCGATCTCAGAAATGCCAGCACTACGTCCGTATGAGACTTGGCAATTTGGAAGTTTGACGCCTGTATCAGGATGTCGTCTAAATAAGGGGCCACTGCTATGCCCCGCGGCCTTAGGACCGCCAGAAGCGACCCTAGAACCTTCGTAAAGATTCTTGGGGCTGTAGCTAATTCAAAGGGAAGAGCTACAAACTGGTAATGCCTGTCTAGAAAGGCAAACCTGAGAAACCGATGATGATCTTTGTTATCGGAATGTGAAGATAAGCATCCTTTAAATCCACTGTAGTCATATATTGACCCTCCTGGATCATAGGTAGGATGGTACGAATAGTTTCCATCTTGAATGATGGAACTCTGAGGAATTTGTTTAAGATCTTTAGATCCAAAATTGGTCTGAAGGTTCCCTCTTTTTTGGGAACCACAAACAGATTTGAGTAAAAACCCTGTCCCTGTTCCTCCTTTGGAACTGGATGGATCACTCCCATAACTAGGAGGTCTCGTACACAGTGTAAGAATGCCTCTCTCTTTATCTGGTTTGCAGATAATTGTGAAAGGTGAAATCTCCCTTTTGGGGGGGAAGCTTTGAAGTCCAGAAGATATCCCTGGGATATAATTTCCAACACCCAGGGATCCTGGACATCTCTTGCCCACGCCTGGGCGAAGAGCGAAAGTCTGCCCCCTACTAGATCCGTTACCGGATAGGGGGCCGTTCCTTCATGCTGTCTTAGAGGCAGCAGCAGGCTTTTTGGCCTGCTTACCTTTGTCCCAGGTCTGGTTTGGTCTCCAGACCGTCTTGGACTGAGCAAAAGTTCCCTCTTGTTTGCATTAGAGGAAGTTGATGCCGCACTTGCCTTGAAGTTTCGAAAGGCACGAAAATTAGACTGTTTGGCCCTTGATTTGGACCTGTCCTGAGGAAGGGCATGACCTTTTCCTCCAGTGATATCAGCAATAATCTCCTTCAAACCAGGTCCGAATAGGGTCTGCCCCTTGAAGGGAATGTTAAGCAGCTTAGATTTTGAAGTCACGTCAGCTGACCATGATTTAAGCCATAGTGCCCTGCGCGCCTGTATAGCAAAGCCAGAATTCTTAGCCGTTAGTTTAGTCAAATGAACAATGGCATCAGAAAACAAAGGAATTGGCTAGCTTAAGTGCTCTAAGCTTGCCAAGTATGTCATCCAATGGAGTCGCTACCTGTAAAGCCTCTTCCAGAGACTCAAACCAGAACGCCGCAGCAGCAGTGACAGGAGCAATGCAAGGGGCTGTAGGATAAAACCTTATTGAATAAACATTTTCTTAAAGTAACCTTCTAATTTTTTATCCATTGGATCTAAAAAAGCACAACTGTCCTCGACAGGGATAGTAGTACGCTTTGCTAAAGTAGAAACTGCTCCCTCCACCTTAGGAACTGTCTGTCATAAGTCCCGTGTGGTGGCGCCTATTGGAAACATTTTTCTAAAAATAGGAGGGGAAGAGAACGTCACACCTGGTCTATCCCATTCCTTATTAATAATTTCTGTAAACCTTTTAGGTATTGGAAAAACATCAGTACACACCGGCACTGCATAGTATTTATCCAGTCTACACAATTTCTCTGGCACTGCAATTGTATCACAGTCATTCAGAGCAGCTAAAACCTCCCTGAGAAACATGCGGAGGTGTTCAAGCTTAAATTTAAATGTAGAAATATCAGAATCAGGTTGCAAACGTTTTATATTGCAATTTTATAAGGGTATTACCCCTGAGAGTAAGCATGATACCAGTCGCTATTAAATCACTGTATTCAGGCTTAACTTACATTAATCCGGTATCAGCAGCATTTTCTAGCATTTTCCATTTCTAGAAAAAATTGTAACTGCACATACCTCATAGCAGAGTAACCTGCATGCCATTCTCCCGCTGAAGTTACCTCGCTCCTCAGACATATGTGAGAACAGCAATGGATCTTAGTTACAACCTGCTAAGATCATAGAAAACTCAGGCAGATTCTTCTTCTATTTACTGCCTGGGATAAAATAGTACAACTCCGGTACCATTTAAAATAACAAACTTTTGATTGAAGATAAAAAACTAACTATATTTTACCACTCTCTCTTACTACCTCCATGCGTGTTAAGAGTTGCAAGAGAATGACTGGATATGGCAGTTAGGGGAGGAGCTATATAACAGCTCTGCTGTGGGTGTCCTCTTGCAACTTCCTGTTGGGAATGAGAATATCCCACAAGTAATGGATGATCCGTGGACTGGATACACCTTACAAGAGAAAAGAAGATTTCAAAGAAAAGAGCTCCATCCGTGAAACATGGACAAGGGCTCATTGATATTTTATATTTGCTTTGCTACCTCTGGCACTGGGTGCCTACAATATATGCAGGGCACAATGAAATCAGAAGACTATCAAGGCATTCTGGAGCAAAACATCTTGCAAGTGGTAGAAAGCTGTGTCTCAGTCACAGGTTGTGGTCCCACCAGCAGGATAATGACATGAAACATACCTCAAAAAGTACCTAAAAATAGATGAGAAGAAAACCTTGTACCGTTCTAAAGTGGCTTTCTATGGGTCCAGATCTGAAT
The DNA here is from genome assembly GCF_027579735.1 of Bombina bombina. NCBI lineage: Eukaryota > Metazoa > Chordata > Amphibia > Anura > Bombinatoridae > Bombina > Bombina bombina. The sequence goes on along the minus strand of NC_069499.1, from coordinate 177,836,207 downwards.
CCCATTGAACATCTGTGGAAAGAACTGAAACTTGCAATTGGGAAAAGGCACCAATCAAGCCTGAGAGAACCTGAGCAGCTTGCTCAAGAAGACTGGGCTAAAATCCCAGTCAAAAACTGTAGAAATCTTATTCAGAGCTGCAGAAAGCACTTGATTGCAGTTATTGGGGGGTAGTTATCAAGCCGTCAACCTCAAATACGCTGGAATTCCGCAGCGTATTTGTGGAGAGGCTGATTCGCCTTAGTTATCAAGCCCTAGATACTGGCAAAAGTAGAATTTTGTGACGTAAGCTTCGATCCGCCGAACTCAGTCCGACACAGATCGATTCTTACATCACTCCAGATGTTCCGCACACAAGTGCGGCACAATCTGACTACTTTTGCTAGTTATCAAAAAACTAGCATGTACGCTCGGCACTTTTCCGGCCCAGCGTACCTGGTTTTCAATCCGCCGACCTGGAGGCAGCGGATCCCATAGGAATCAATGGAAGTCTGATCATAGCGAAAGTTCATGTTCGCTGCTGCCAGACATCCCATTCATTCCTATGGGAGCTGTCTACACCTAACACCCTAACATGTACCCCGAGTCTAAACACCCCTAATCTGCCCCCCCTACACCGCTGCAACTAAATAAATGTATTACCCCCTAAACCACCGCTACCGGAGCCCACCGCCACTCTAATAAACTGTTTAACCCCTAAACCGCCGCTCCCGGAGCCCACCGCAAGCTATAATAAATATGTTAACCCCTAAACCGCCGCTCCCAGTCCCCGCCGCAACTATAATATATTTATTAACCCCTAAACCGCCGCTCCCAGACCCCGCCGCCACCTACATGATACCTATTAACCCCTATCCTGCCCCCCCTATACCGCCGCCCTCTATAATAAAGTTATTAACCCCTATCCTGACGATCCCGGACCTCGCTGCAACTAAATAAATAGTTTAACCCCTAAACCGCCACTCCCGGACTCCGCCGCAACCTATATTAAATTTATTAACCCCTAATCTGCCCCCCCTACACCGTCGCCACCTATAATAAATTTATTAACCCCTATCTAGCCCCCCCTACACTGCCGCAACTCTAATAAAATTATTAACCCCTAAACCTAAGTCTAACACTAACCCTAACACCCCCCTAACTTAAATATTAATTAAATAAATCTAAATAATATTTATCTTATTAACTAACTTAATCCTATTTAAAACTAAATACTTACCTTTAAAATAAACCCTAATATAGCTACAATATAAATAATAATTATATTGTAGCTATCTTAGGATTTTTTTTTATTTTACAGGCAAATTTCAATTTATTTTAACCAGGTACAATAGCTATTAAATAGTTATTAACTATTTAATAGCTACCTAGTAAAATAAAAAGAAATTAACCTGTAAAATAAAAACTAACCTAAGTTACAATTACACCTAACACTACACTATACTTTAATAAATTAATCCTATTTAAAACTAAATACTTACCTGTAATATAAACCCTAAGAACGCTACAATAAAATTAATAATTACATTGTAGCTATTTTAGGATTTATATTTATTTTAAAAGGTAACTTTGTATTTATTTTAGCTAGTTAGAATAGTTATTAAATAGTTATTAACTATTTAATAACTACCTAGCTAAAAGAAATACAAAATTACCTGTAAAATAAATCCTAACCTAAGTTACAATTAAACCTAACACTACACTATCATTAAATTAATTAAATAAATTACCTACAAATAACCACAATTAAATTAAATTAAATAAACTAACTAAAGTACAAAAAATAAAAAAAGCTAAGTTACAAAAAATAAAAAAATAAGTTACAAACATTTAAAAAATATTACAACAATTTTAAGCTACCTACACCTAATCTAAGCCCCCTAATAAAATAACAAAGCCCCCCAAAATAAAAAAATTCCCTACCCTATTCTAAATTAAAAAGTTCAAAGCTCTTTTACCTTACCAGCCCTTAAAAGGGCCTTTTGCGGGGCATGCCCCAAAGAAAACAGCTCTTTTGCCTGTAAAAGAAAAATACAACCCCCCCAACATTAAAACCCACCACCCACATACCCCTAATCTAACCCAAACCCCCCTTAAAAAAACCTAACACTACCCCCATGAAGATCATCCTACCTTGAGTCGTCTTCACTCAGCCGACCATCGATGGAACCGAAGAGGAGATCCGGAGCGGCAGAAGTCATCAACCAAGGGGCGCTGAAGAAATCTTCTATCCGATATAAGTCATCATCCAGGCGGCACTGAAGAAGTCTTCCATCCCGGCGATGTCATCTTCCAAGCGGCGTCTTCAATCTTCATCTATCCGGAGCGGAGCGGAGCCATCTTCTTCTTCCCGACGACTACCAACGAATGAAGGTTCCTTTAAGGGATGTCATCCAAGATGGCGTCCCTTCAATTCCGATTGGCTGATAGGATCCTATCAGCCAATCGGAATTGAAGGGACGCCATCTTGGATGACGTCCCTTAAAGGAATATGCATTCGTCGGTAGTCGTCGGGAAGAAGAGGATGGCTCCGCACCGGCTCGTCTGAAGATGGCTCCGCTCCGCTCCGGATGGATGAAGATTGAAGACGCCGCTTGGAAGATGACATCGCCGGGATGGAAGACTTCTTCAGCGCCGCCTGGATGATGACTTCTATCGGATAGAAGATTTCTTCAGCGCCCCTTGGATGATGACTTCTGCCGCTCCGCATCTCCTCTTCGGTTCCATCGCTGCTTGGCTGAGTGAAGACGACTCAAGGTAGGATGATCTTCAGGGGGGTAGTGTTAGGTTTTTTTAAGGGGGGTTTGGGTTAGATTAGGGGTATGTGGGTGGTGGGTTTTAATGTTGGGGGGGTTGTATTTTTCTTTTACAGGCAAAAGAGCTGTTTTCTTTGGGGCATGCCCCGCAAAAGGTCCTTTTAAGGGCTGGTAAGGTAAAAGAGCTTTGAACTTTTTAATTTAGAATAGGGTAGGGATTTTTTTTATTTTGGGGGGCTTTATTATTTTATTAGGGGGCTTAGATTAGGTGTAAGTAGCTTAAAATTGTTGTAAATTTTTTTAAATGTTTGTAACTTATTTTTTTATTTTTTGTAACTTAGCTTTTTTTATTTTTTGTACTTTAGTTAGTTTATTTAATTGTATTTAATTGTAGTTATTTGTAGGTAATTTATTTAATTAATTTAATGATAGTGTAGTGTTAGGTTTAATTGTAACTTAGGTTAGGATTTATTTTACAGGTAATTTTGTATTTCTTTTAGCTAGGTAGTTATTAAATAGTTAATAACTATTTAATAACTATTCTAACTAGCTAAAATAAATACAAAGTTACCTGTAAAATAAATATAAATCCTAAAATAGCTACAATGTAATTATTAATTACATTGTAGCTATCGTAGGGTTTATTTTACAGGTAAGTATTTAGTTTTAAATAGGATTAATTTATTAAAGTATAGTGTAGTGTTAGGTGTAATTGTAACTTAGGTTAGGCTTTATTTTACAGGTAAGTTTCTCTTTATTTTAACTAGGTAGCTATTAAATAGTTAATATCTATTTAATAGCTATTGTACCTGGTTAAAATAAATTGAAAGTTGCCTGTTAAATAAAAATAAATCCTAAGATAGCTACAATATAATTATTATTTATATTGTAGCTATATTAGGGTTTATTTTAAAGGTAAGTATTTAGTTTTAAATAGGAATAATTAATTTAATAAGAGTTACATTTATTTAGATTTATTTAATTAATATTTAAGTTAGGGGGGTTAGTGTTAGACTTAGGTTTAGGGGTTAATAATTTTATTAGAGTTGCGGCGGTGTAGGGGGGGGCAGGATAGGGGTTAATAATTTTATTACCGTGGCGGCGGTGTAGGAGGGGGCAGATTAGGGGTTAAGAAGTTTAAGATAGGTTGCGGCGGGGTCCGGGAGCGGCGGTTTAGGGGTTAAACTATTTATTTTGTTGCGGCGAGGTCCGGGATCCGCAGGATATGGTTTAATAAATTTATTATAGGTGGCGGCGGTATAGGGGGGGCAGGATAGGGGTTAATCGGTATAATGTAGGTGGCGGCGGTGTCCGGGAGCGGCGGTTTAGGGGTTAATACATTGATAAGAGTTGCGGCGGGGTCTAAGGGCGGCGGTTTAGGGGTTAATACATTGATAAGAGTTGCGGTGGGGTCTAGGAGCGGCGTTTTAGGGGTTAATACATTGATAAGAGTTGCGGCGGGGTCTAGGAGCGGCGGTTTAGGGGTTAATACATTGATAAGAGTTGCGGCGGGGTCTAGGAGCGGCGGTTTAGGGGTTAATACATTGATAAGAGTTGCGGCGGGGTCTAGGAGCGGCGGTTTAGGGGTTAATACATTGATAAGGGTTGCGGCGGGGTCTAGGAGCGGCGGTTTAGGGGTTAATACATTGATAAGAGTTGCGGCGGGGTTTAGGAGCTGCAGTTTAGGGGTTAATACATTGATAAGAGTTGTGGTGGGGTCTAGGAGCGGCGGTTTAGGGGTTAATACATTGATAAGAGTTGCGGCGGGGTCTAGGAGTGGCGGTTTAGGGGTTAGTAACTTTATTTAGTTGCGGGGGGCTCCGGTATAGGGTGTAGAACAGTATAGTTAGTGTGAGTGCTTAGTGACAGGGGTATCAATAAAGCTGTCAAAAAGCCGAAGAGCAGCGAGATCGGATGAGTGATAACTCTCACAATCCGCTGCTCATCGCCCCGTACTTGGTGCGCGGCTTTTTGACAGCTTTTTCGATAACTTAGGCGAACGTATTCAGGTCTGCGGCGGAGATGGTAGGCGAGCTTAGGCAGGGGTATTGGGCCAGCGAAGGCAGGTAAAGTAGACACCTTAATAAGTACCCCTCATTGTCTCCAAAGGCTGTGCTTAAAAGTAATATGTTAAGTCATAAGTCAAAAGTGAAGTTTCTGTTCTTTTACATTTGAAATAAAGAATGGTGAATGCCAAATAATTGTGTCAATTTTTACTTAGTTCAGAGAAAATTGTACAACTCTCATAGGGGAATTTTGAAACTTCACTATCTACCCAACATTCTTCTTATTGGTTCCTCTTTTCAGCAGGCATGCATCCACGGGCCTCATCTTTCCCTGTAACCCAGTGTCTGGTGTTTTTAGGAGCTGTGTTCAATAACCAACAGGTTTCCCTACCTGTAGACAAAATGCAAAGTCTTTATCAGTTTTTCTCCAGCAGGCTGCAGTCCAGAATATGGTCAAAAATAATGTGGTACTGCCTGGTAGGAAAGATCAAAGCTATTATTTATATTGTCCAGTGGGCAAGGTGGCATCTGTGTCCCTTTCAAAATCACTTAATTGAAAAGTTGGAGATGGGACTGAAGTTTCCATAGACTCAAACGCTTTATGCAGTGTTAAATCTATGTAACCTGTCCAGGGAACTACCAATCTCGGATCCAGAGTTAGTAATTGTAAAGACAGATTTCAGTAAGCAGTCTTTTAAGATCAAACAGCCCAAGGAGTTTTGAATTCTCGGTTATATACTTTTCAATATTTTTGGAAACAAGGCCAATTTACCAAGGTCTTTGTCACTTTCAGCCTCAACTGCAAAAAAAAAATCTGATGGACAACAGGACAGTAATTTCTTATACAAAGCTGCAGGGGGAAACTCGTAGACAGTTTATATTTTGAGAAATATATCACTAATTCTCTCTTGGGCACAGAGTAATATGTTATATCTGCAGGTTATCTACCAGGGTTGAGAACTGCTAAGCATATTTTCCCAGTTGCAATCTTACAGACACATAAAATGCTCATATTTTAGTCAAATTAGTGTTCTCATTGGTGAATATTTTCTAGCGAGATGTGCCAAGATATACAAATTGCTGTAACATTGGTGTTAATTTATAATTTTGAAAGGACATGTAACCCAAAAATTTTTATTTCATGATTCATATAGATCACACAGTTTTAAGCAACTTTCTAATTTACTTCTATTTTCTAATTTGCTTCATTCTCTTGGTATCCGTTGTTGAAGAAGCAACAATTCACTACTGGAAGCTAGCTGAAAGCCAAGAGGCATATATGTGCAGCTACCAATCAGCAGCTTCTGGGCCTACCTAAGTATACTTTTCAAGCAAGAGAACACAAATAAAATACCAGAAATACATTGGAAAGGTTTTTAAAATTGCATACTCAATCTGAATCTTGAAAGAAAAAAATTGTGTTTTCTGTTCCTTTAAATTATATTTAATCATTTACTTTGCTTAGAGATATTTAGCAATACAGTGATGAATTGCTTATATACTATATAAGTAGATTTAGGTCACTTTAAGGGGATGTAAATATGATAGGAAAACAAATTGTTGCTGGACTTTCATGGAAGCATTGAAGTGTGCATTTGTATTTTGTCTTCAGTTTACAAACTAAAGCTACTGTTGCTCCCTTTATCTTACATTGTTTTATGTCAACACTAATTGGATTTGTGTGGTCGATATATGTGCCTTCAAGCATCTCTGCTACTGAAGAAAAGCCTTCAGTTGTTATAGTGGCACACCTGGGAAACATTTTTAAATACAAGAGCCTTTAAACTTTGGAAATACGTAGGTTATATTTGTCATTGAAAGCTTATGAAGGTGCACTGATTACTAAAATGTTGCAGAAAATTCTAAACCCTTAAGGGAAAAAAATGTAACTGTGCTCTATGCTTAAAACACTACTGTTTTCTTCTGAAAAAGGAATGATCATCGATTATGTAGTCAAAGTGTTTGTACCTGAAGGTTTAGTAGCATGGGGAAGTTTTCCATTAGTATATATATCCTTAATTTGCAAAAGCTAACATTAACCTAAAAAAAACTAATAATAATTTATTAGAAAAATTATTAAAAATACATAAATATCATTGGCTTGCTCATGTGTGTTCACTTTTTATAATATGGGTTATAAATGTGTTAAATGGATATTAAACAATATGATATATTGTGTAGTTAAAAAACTTTGCACTATGCTTTCATTATTTATATTATTTTCCAGTAATTTAGAGGGAAAGTTTACCAAAACATTTCCTCCCCTTTAATTTGTTCCCAATGGTCCATTTTTCCTGCTGGAGTGTATTAAATTGTTTGCAAGTAGCTCCTTTACCCTTATTTCAGCATTTGAAATAACTGATTTAGCCTGTGATATCCACCTATACAGAAAGTTTCTGGTCTTAAGTACATGCTATGTAAACACAACCAGAGGAAGAAATTACACTTCTGCTGGGGTGTAGAAAAGATAACAAATACAATGGAATGGAATTATTTTCCATTGTTCTCTCTAAGGCCCTGATATTTAAAGGTTCTCCAGCTTGGACCGATATTGCAGTTTCACTGGGGCTAAACTCACAGAATATTCAAAAGAAAAAGGGCGGAACTCTCCAGCACTGCAAGATCTCTCTCTTTAATTTCTATATATGAAGGAGACAAGCCCAGTGCAATACAACACTGCATGATATGACAGTTTTGTTACACTTACATTTTGTGCTTTGTATTTTATATTACTTTATACTTTAGATTGGGTCCTTTCAGTTTCACAGCATTTAAGCTTTGCATTTTCTCATATATATATTTTAATATATATAACAAATTAGGATCATACTTTGTATATTTCTGTGTAGATTTTACAAATTACATTGCACCTTGAATTTGCTGCATTGCAAACTAAAACTGATAACTTCAGAAAGTGGGAAAGACAGGGCAGCTCCCTGGGGTAGAAGGGTATGTCTGAAGCTCTCTCACACGTCTTGTGAATTTTTCTAAGCATTTTAAACAAACTGGTCTCACTAATTTGTCTCGCCAGCTGTATGCAGGTGACATTTGCTCAAAATTCACAATACACTTATTTTAACTAACAGAAAAGTAATTTATATTAAAATATAGACAAAGGGAAGTTAAATTACAGTGAAAACATTAGCGTTTAATTTAAAATTGATTCAAACGGAGCCTATATCATCAGCCCCAGGGTTTTTTTCCCTAGTTACCTTCTCTGTGAATTTTGTATCCAAGAGAGCTTTATTACTTTCTAGGCAAGGCATCTCTCATTTCTCTGGGATTTCCAGGTTCCTCCCCTTTTCTTAGAAAATGCAGAGAGTTCTGCCTCTGTGAAGTCAGCACTATAATCAGAATTTAGAAAATCACAATTCTATATACACTGCTGTATATAAAATAAAATACAAAATTGAAAGTGCAAAGTTTAAATGTAATAAAATTTAATCTGAAGCGTAAAGTGATATAAAATAGAATACAAAGTGTAAATGCAGCAGAACTGCCATGTAATGCAGTGCGATACTACTAATTTCTAAGCCCTTGAAGGCCGTCTGTTCTCTCAGTGCGTTTTGACAGTTTTTAACAGCTAGCCAGCCTTAGTTCATGTGTGCCATATAGATAACATTGTGCTCACTCCCTTCGAATTATTTATGAGTCAGCACTGATTGGATAAAATGCAAGTCTGTGAAAAGAGCTGAGATAAGGAGGCAGTCTGCAGAGGCTTAAAAATAAGGTAACCACAGAGGTAAATAGTGTATTGATATAACACTGTTGGTTATGCAAAACTGGGAAATGGATAAAAAAAGGGATTATCTATCTTTTTAAACCATAAACAATTTTAAGTAGATTGTCACTTTAAGAGGGAGGCTACAAAGGACCAAGTAAAACTCTCAAGTAGCTACATGTTTTTGCTACAGTAGACGGCTACGACATATATATTACAATCATGATGTATATTCTCCACAAGTCTGAGTTCTTAGAGATTGCCATTTCTCAAAAGGAAAAAAAAGTAATAAAGTCTTGGGTCAAGCCATCTCAGGTGGTCCAACATAGGTTGCTTGACCATTTTTAAAGGGTTAGAAATCTTTGCCAAATAGTACCAAAATAAAATACCTTACTATAATTATAGAACAAAGCTTTTAAATATTTTTAATTTATTTTTAAAATCCATATACAACGAGCAGTAACTACCGCCCATAAAATAGGCAGAGTTTATGCAAGATGTAGTAATCATCCTCATCCAATAGGCAAGTGTTTCTGCCCATTTCATTTAAATATTAATAGGACATTCTTTATTGAAACTTCGCATTCGCAATGATTGTGTAAGGGAAACGCCTGCACAATACTATCAAAAATCCTCAGAGGCCATATTTAAAATTATGCTCCATCGCATGCGCAGACCAGGGGCGCGATCCGATAAACGGCGTAGTTTGCGGCGCAAGCGAGGGAACCCGCGTCGCCCGCAGTTTCAGCTCGCAACTCAAGCTATCCAATATGCGGCGCCGTCAGTTGCTAAAGTGGCGCAAGTCTGACAAAGTAGCGATGTCCAGAAATCTGCGTAAGTACAGATTTTTGGAGTCGCCAGTGACTTGCACCACGTTAGAAACTGCCGGCACCTACAAAACCTGACTAAAGTCTAAATCACCCGCACTGTCTAACACGCCCCCTAAACATAGCCCGACACGTCTAACCCTCTATCCGCTATCCCCCCTCACTAGCCTAACAATAAAAAAATGTATTAACCCCTAAACCGCCGCTCCCGTAGCCCGCCACAACCTAATAAAGTTATTAACCCCTAAACCGCCGCTCCCGTACCCCGCCGCCAGCTATATTAAATCTCTAACCCCCTAAAGTGAGCCCCTAACACCGCCGCCATCTATTTTAGAATTATTAACCCCTAATTTAATCCCCCTACCCCGCAGCCATCTATATTAAATTATTTAACCCCTAAAATACTAAATTATCCCTACCACTAAACCTAAGTCTAACCCTACAAATAGCCCTGAAAAGGGCTTTTTGCGTGGCATTACCCCAAAGTAAACTGCTCTTTTGCCAGCCCTTTAAAAGGGCTTTTTGCGGGGCATGCCCCAAAGAAAACTGCTCTTTTACCAGCCCTTAAAAGGGCTTTTGGCGGGGCTTTGTCACAAAGTAAACAGCTCTTTTGCATCTAATCTAAATCCCCCTACACCGCCGCCAGGTATAATAAATGTATTAACCCCTAATCTAATCCCCCTACACCGCCGCCAGCTATATTAACTATATTATCCCTAATTATATTAGGGTTAATATAGTTAATATAGTTAATATAGTATTTATATTAACTATATTAACTCTATCTAACCCTAACACCCCTAACTAAATTCTTATTAAATTAATCTAATTCATATTATAAACTAAAATATTCCTATTTAAATCTAAATACTTACCTATAAAATAAACCCTAAGATAGCTACAATATAATTAATAATTACATTGTAGCTATGTTAGGGTTTATATTTATTTTACAGGTAAATTGTTAATTATTTTAACTAGGTATAATAGCTATTAAATAGTTATTAACTATTTAATATCTACCTAGTTAAAATAATTACCCAATTACCTGTAAAATAAATCCTAACCTAAGTTACAAATACACCTACACTATCAATAAATTAAATAAACTACAAATATCTATCTAAAAATACAATTAAATAAACTAAACTAAATTTTAAAAACAAACAAACACTAAATTACAAAAATAAAAAAAAGATTTCAAGATTTTTAAGCTAATTACACCTATTCTAAGCCCCCTAATAAAATAATAAAGCCCCCCAAAATAAAAAAAATTCCCTGCCCTATTCTAAATTAAAAAAAGTTCAAAGCTCTTTACCTTACCAGCCCTTAAAAGGGCCTTTTGTGGGGCATGCCCCAAAGAATTCAGCTCTTTTGCATTTCAATAAATATACAATACCCCCCCCCAACATTACAACCCACCACCCACATACCCCTATTCTAAACCCACCCAAACCCCCCTTAAAAAAGCCTAACACTACCCCCCTGAAGATCTGAAGATCTCCCTACCTTGTCTTCACCACACCGGGCCGAACTCCTCATCCGATCCGGGCGATGTCTTCCTCCAAGCGGCAAAGAAGAATTCTTCATCCCGGCGATGTCTTCCTCCAAGCGGCAAAGAAGAATTCTTCATCCCGGCGATGTCTTCCCCCAAGCGGCAGCAACGTCTTCTTCCTTCCGGCAGCATCTTCCATCAAGCGGCATCTTCAATCTTCTTTCGGAGCATCCATCCCGGCCGACGACTGAGGTACCTTTTTAATGACGTCATCCAAGATGGCGTCCATCGAATTCCGATTGGCTGATAGGATTCTATCAGCCAATCGGAATTAAGGTAGAAAAATCTGATTGGCTGATTGAATCAGCCAATCAGATTCAAGTTCAATCCGATTGGCTGATTGGTTCAGCCAATCGGATTGAACTTGAATCTGATTGGCTGATTCAATCAGCCAGATTTTTCTACCTTAATTCCGATTGGCTGATAGAATCCTATCAGCCAATCGGAATTCGGCGGACGCCATCTTGGATGACGTCATTTAAAGATACCTCATTCGTCGTTCAGTCGTCGGCCAGGATGGATGCTCCGCGGCGGCGGAGCGAAGAAAGAAGATTGCCGCTTGATGGAAGATGCTGCCGGAAGGAAGAAGACGTTGCTGCCGCTTGGAGGAAGACATCGCCGGGATGAAGAATTCTTCTTTGCCGCTTGGAGGAAGACATCGCCGGGATGAAGAATTCTTCTTTGCCCGGATCGGATGAGGAGTTCGGCCCGGTGTGGTGAAGACAAGGTAGGGAGATCTTCAGGGGGGTAGTGTTAGGCTTTTTTTTAAGGGGGGTTTGGGTGGGTTTAGAATAGGGGTATGTGGGTGGTGGGTGGGTGGAGCTTTGAACTTTTTTTAATTTAGAATAGGGCAGGGAATTTTTTTTATTTTGGGGGGCTTTATTATTTTATTAGGGGGCTTAGAATAGGTGTAATTAGCTTAAAAATCTTGTAATCTTTTTTTTATTTTTTGTAATTTAGTGTTTGTTTTTGTAATTTAGTTTAGTTTATTTAATTGTATTTTTAGATAGATATTTGTAGTTTATTTAATTTATTGATAATTAACAATTTACCTGTAAAATAAATATAAACCCTAACATAGCTACAATGTAATTATTAATTATATTGTAGCTATCTTAGGGTTTATTTTATAGGTAAGTATTTAGATTTAAATAGGAATATTTTAGTTTATAATATGAATTAGATTAATTTAATAAGAATTTAGTTAGGGGTGTTAGGGTTAGATAGAGTTAATATAGTTAATATAAAATAAATACTATAGTAACTATATTAACTATATTAACCCTAATATAATTAGGGTTAATATAGTTAATATATATAATGTAATAACTATATTAACTATAATATACTTAGGGTTAATATAGATAACATAGCTGGCGGCGGGGTAGGTAGATTAAATTAGGGGTTAATAATTTTAATAGAGATGGCGGCGGTGTAAGGGGCTTACATTAGGGGTTAATAGTATTAATATACAGGGAGTGCAGAATTATTAGGCAAATGAGTATTTTGACCACATCATCCTCTTTATGCATGTTGTCTTACTCCAAGCTGTATAGGCTCGAAAGCCTACTACCAATTAAGCATATTAGGTGATGTGCATCTCTGTAATGAGAAGGGGTGTGGTCTAATGACATCAACACCCTATATCAGGTGTGCATAATTATAAGGCAACTTCCTTTCCTTTGGCAAAATGGGTCAAAAGAAGGACTTGACAGGCTCAGAAAAGTCAAAAATAGTGAGATATCTTGCAGAGGGATGCAGCACTCTTAAAATTGCAAAGCTTCTGAAGCGTGATCATCGAACAATCAAGCATTTCATTCAAAATAGTCAACAGGGTCGCAAGAAGCGTGTGGAAAAACCAAGGCGCAAAATAACTGCCCATGAACTGAGAAAAGTCAAGCGTGCAGCTGCCAAGATGCCACTTGCCACCAGTTTGGCCATATTTCAGAGCTGCAACATCACTGGAGTGCCCAAAAGCACAAGGTGTGCAATACTCAGAGACATGGCCAAGGTAAGAAAGGCTGAAAGACGACCACCACTGAACAAGACACACAAGCTGAAACGTCAAGACTGGGCCAAGAAATATCTCAAGACTGATTTTTCTAAGGTTTTATGGACTGATGAAATGAGAGTGAGTCTTGATGGGCCAGATGGATGGGCCCATGGCTGGATTGGTAAAGGGCAGAGAGCTCCAGTCCGACTCAGACACCAGCAAGGTGGAGGTGGAGTACTGGTTTGGGCTGGTATCATCAAAGATGAGCTTGTGGGGCCTTTTCGGGTTGAGGATGGAGTCAAGCTCAACTCCCAGTCCTACTGCCAGTTTCTGGAAGACACCTTCTTCAAGCAGTGGTACAGGAAGAAGTCTGCATCCTTCAAGAAAAACATGATTTTCATGCAGGAAAATGCTCCATCACACGCGTTCAAGTACTCCACAGTGTGGCTGGCAAGAAAGGGTATAAAAGAAGAAAATCTAATGACATGGCCTCCTTGTTCACCTGATATGAACCCTATTGAGAACCTGTGGTCCATCATCAAATGTGAGATTTACAAGGAGGGAAAACAGTACACCTCTCTGAACAGTGTCTGGGACGCTGTGGTTGCTGCTGCACGCAATGTTGATGGTGAACAGATCAAAACACTGACAGAATCCATGGATGGCAGGCTTTTGAGTGTCCTTGCAAAGAAAGGTGGCTATATTGGTCACTGATTTGTTTTTGTTTTGTTTTTGAATGTCAGAAATGTATATTTGTGAATGTTGAGATGTTATATTGGTTTCACTGGTAAAAATAAATAATTGAAATGGGTATATATTTGTTTTTTGTTAAGTTGCCTAATAATTATGCACAGTAATAGTCACCTGCACACACAGATATCCCCTTAAAATAGCTAAAACTAAAAACAAACTAAAAACTACTTCCAAAAATATTCAGCTTTGATATTAATGAGTTTTTTGGGTTCATTGAGAACATGGTTGTTGTTCAATAATAAAATGAATCCTCAAAAATACAACTTGCCTAATAATTCTGCACTCCCTGTAGCTGGCGGCGGTATAGGGGGATTAGATTAGGGGTTAATAATTTTTATATAGGTGGCGGCGGTGTAAGGGGTCAGATTAGTGGATAGATAAGGTAGATGGCAGCGGTGTAAGGTGTTCACATTAGGGGATAGATAAGGTAGATGGCTGCGGTTTTAGGGGTTCACATTAGGCGATAGATAAGGTAGGTGGCGGCGGTTTTAGGGGCTCACAATAGGGGGTTAGTTTATGTAGATGGCGGCGGGGTCCGGGAGCGGCGGTTTAGGGGTTAATAACTTTATTAGGGATTGCGGCGGGGGATCGCGGTTGACAGGTAGATAGACATTGCGCATGTGTTAGGTGTTAGGTTTTATTTAGCAGATCGCGGGTGACAGCTAGATAGACATTGCGCATGCGTTAGGTGTTAGGTTTATTTTCTAGCTAGTTTAGGGAGTTACGGGGCTCCAATAGTCAGCGTAAGGCTTCTTACGGCTGCTTTTTGTGTCGAGGTGAAAATGGAGTAAGATTTCTCCATTTTCGCCACGTAAGTCCTTACGCTGCATATTGGATACCAAACTGCGCTGGTTTAGTATACCTGCCTATGGCCCAAAAAACTACGGGCGACGGCAGAAATATACGCGCGTAACTTCTAAGTTACGCCGTATATAGGATACCAAACCAGCGCAAATATTGGCGTCGCTGGCTTTTGCGGGCGACAATTTTTATCGGATCGAACCCCAGATGAGAAGTCAGTGTCCACATACTACAGTTGCTTATACTTTACTTTGATCAAGGTAAGTATAATAAGTACCCCTAGGCTAATGAGCTAGTTGATTTGAAGTAAAAGGAAGTTCCCTGCTTAGATTAACGATCATTTGTTTTAACCCCTGAAAACGAGCATGTTATTTTCTTATGATAAGGCAGAAAATACATAGAGTGACTAATCAGCAATTATTTTTGACCACTAGACTAACGAGCAACTTATTTTGTTCTTACAACAGATTAATCGCAAGAGCTGTAGAGAGTAAAAGCAATAGCAACTTCAGGTCTTAATAATTAACGTTAGTCGCTTTAAAAAATGCTTTAAATCTTTGCAGATCCTGCAATTAATCTGTTGTAAGAACAAAACAACTTGCTCGTTGGTCTAGGGGTTAAAAATAATTTCTGATTAGTCACTCTATGAATTTTCTGCCTTATCATAAGAAAAAAAACATGCTGGTATTTTAGCGTTAAAAAAAATGATCGTTAGTCTAGGCCGGGTACTTCCTTTAACTTTGATCTAATCAACTACCTCATTAGCCTAGGGGTACTTATTATACTTATCTCGATCAAAGTAACAGATGATTCCCCATGTTTGAGTTCAGTGAATATTCAGCGCTCTGGTGCGCCACTCCAAGTCATTAACATAAGTCCGCCCTGCTTCCTGTGCCAGCATTAGTGACGTTAGGACTGAGGGGCCAAGATGCGCATACGTTACTATTAAAATAATTATATGCGCATGCGGGCCGCCATGATGTTTCTATCTAGGTAGAACATCATTATAGGGGTCCACATAATGAGATAAAAATGGGTTTGGCACAATATTTTTTATGAGCAATATCTAGAAAACGAATGAAAACATTTAACAGGTACCTCTATTTGAAATATTTCATATGCATAATGAATTTTTAAAAAATATTTAAAATGTTTTTGGGTTTACTATCCCTTTAATTTTCCTTATTTTTTTGAGTGATTAACTCTATGTATTGGTATTGCAAAAACACCAGTTTTTTTTTTAATTTAAATGTATTTGGTTTAACCATAGTGGCCATCTTTGTGTCATGGTGCACAACAAATTTTGGCTATACACATGTTTATGGAAACCTCAATCTCTTCACAAGATGGTCCTAGCGCCTTGAAACAAAAACTGATCTCTAGAACACATTACAAGGTTCATGTACATATATAAACGTTTTGCACATTCTTGTTCCATAGACTTAGAACTTAAGTTCTTCCTAATGGAATGATTAAGATTGCTGAAAGTTCCACTTTAAGAGGCCTACTTATCAAGCCGTCAACTTCCTTGCATTTGACGGCACCAATACGCTCGCCTTACATCGCCTAACATCGCGGCCGCGGACCTGAATATGCTCTCCAAATTTATATAAAAAGCTGTCAAAAGGCCGCACACCAAGTACGGGGCGATGAGCAGTGGACTGTTGTTAATTAAAAGTCATCGATCTTGCTGCAATTCGGCTTTTTCCCAGCTTTATTTATATACTGTCACTAAACACCGCCACTATCCTAAACTGTTTAACCCCTATCCCGTCGCTCCCGGACCCTGCCGCAACAAAATAAACTTATTAACCCCTATCCCGCCGCAACTCTAATAAACTTATTAACCCCTACCCTGCCGCTCCCGGACCCCGCCGCAACTAAATCAAGTTATTAACCCCTATCCCGCCGCTCCCGGAGCCCACCGCAACTCTAATAAACTTATTAACCCCTATTCCGCCACTCCCGGACCCCGCCGCAACTAACTAAATGTATTAACCCCTAAACCTCAGGCCTCCAACATCACTACCACTTACTAAACCTATTAACCCCTAAACCGCCAGCCCCCCACATCGCCAAAAAATAAATTAACCTATTAACCCCTAAACCTAACAACCCGCTAACTTTATATTAAATATTAACTCATTCCTATCTTATAATAAATTAAAACTTACCTTTAGATTTAAATTAAACTATATTAAACTATTAATTAATCTACCCTAACTATTAGACTAAAATTACATTAAACTATATTAAACTAATAATTAATCTACCCTATTATACTAAAATTACATTAAACTACTAATTAAATTAAATATATTATATAATTAAAAACCTAACCCTACTCAAATAATTTAAATCTACTATTAAAAATTGCAAAGTTACAAAAAATAACAAACACTAAGTTGCAAAAACAAAACAAAACACTAAGTTACAAAAAAATACACTAAGTTACAAAAAATAAAAAAAAAATTATCGAATATTTAAACTAATTACACCTAATCTAAGAGCCCTATGAAAATAAAAAAGCCCCCCAAAATAAAAAAACCCTAGCCTACAATAAACTGCCAATAGCACTTAAAAGGGCCTTTTGCGGGGCATTGCCCCAAAGAAATCAGCTCTTTTACCTGTAAAAAGAATACAAATACCCTCCAACAGTAAAACCCACCAACCACACAACCAACCCCCCAAATAAAATCCTAATCTAAAAAACCTAAGCTCCCCAATTGCCCTGAAAAGGGCATTTGTATGGGCATTAAGCTCTTTTTCCTTGCCCAAACCCTAACCTAAAATTAAAACCCACCAATAAACCCTTAAAAAAACATTAACCCCCAAAGATCCACTTACAGTTTCTGAAGACCCGACATCCATCCTCAATGAAGCGGCAGAAGTCCTCAACGAAGCCGGCAGAAGTCTTCATCCAAGCCGGCAGAAGTCTTCATCCAAGCCAGCAGAAGTCCTCATCCAGACAGCATTATCTATCTTCATCCATCCGGCGCGGAGCGGCTCCATCTTCAAGACATCCGGCGCGGAGCATCCTCTTCTTCCGAAGTCTTCTTTCGAATGAAGGTTCTTTTAAATGACGTCATCCAAGATGGCGTCCCTTAGATTCCGATTGGCTGATAGATTTCTATCAGAAAATCGGAATTAAGGTTGAAAAAATCCTATTGGCTGTTGCAATCAGCCAATAGGATGGAGCTTTCATCCTATTGGTTGATCCTATCAGCCAATAGGATTGAGCTTGCATTCTATTGGCTATTCCAATCAGCCAATAGGATTTTTTCAACCTTAATTCCGATTGGCTGATAGAAATCTATCAGCCAATCGGAATCTAAGGGACGCCATCTTGGATGACGTCATTTAAAGGAACCTTCATTCGGAAGAAGACGTCGGAAGAAGAGAATGCACCGCGCCGGATGTCTTGAAGATGGAGCCGCTCCTCGCCGGATGGATGAAGATAGATGCCGTCTGGATGAAGACTTCTGCTGGCTTGGATGAAGACTTCTGCCGCTTCGTTGAGGATGAATGTCGGGTCTTCAGAAACTGTAAGTAGATCTTCTGGGTTAGTGTTAGGTTTTTTTAAGGGTTTATTGGGTGGGTTTTTAATTTTAGATTAGGGTTTGGGCAAGGAAAAAGATCTAAATGCCCTTTTAAGGGAAATGCCCATACAAATGCCCTTTTCAGGGCAATGGGGAGATTAGGTTTTTTAGATTAGGTTTTTATTTGGGGGGTTGGTTTTGTGGGTGGTGGGTTTTACTGTTGGGGGGGTATTTGTGTATTTTTTTTACAGGTAAAAGAGCTGATTTCTTTGGGGCAATGCCCCGCAAAAGGCCCTTTTAAGGGCTATTGGCAGTTTATTGTAGGCTATGTTTCTTTTTTATTTTGGGGGGGCTTTTTTATTTTCATAGGGCTCTTAGATTAGGTGTATTTAGTTTAAATATTTGATAATCTATTTTTTTATTTTGTGTAATTTATTTTTTTGTAACTTTGTAATTTTTAATAGTAGATTTAATAGTAGATTTAAATTATTTGAGTAGGGTTAGGTTTTTAAATATATAATATATTTAATTTGTAGTTTAATGTAATTTTAGTCTAATAGTTAGGGTAGATTAATTATGTTACGTACTGTACTATCTCTTTAAGGGAATTCCAAAACAAGGTTATATAAGTCCCCTCCCTATCCTGCCTCACTGCTAAGTAATTTTAACGTGAAGGCATAACAGGCTGAACTCAACTCATGATTAGCCAGATTTAAGAGATTTCTACATTACCTAAAAGTCGTTATAGATTTAAAGCTGGAACTCAACTTAAATTCGTTTGCAACACTGTAGCCAAACTCTGAAACCCTTGAATTTACCTCATACGCTGTGTTCACAGCACTTACTGTTCGCTGTGTCTCTAATCCCATCCACGGACACCTGCAGCAGCAGCACAGTAAGACGTCAGCAGTAACACTCCCCCTGCTCTTACCTGAATCGCTCACAGCACGCCACTGACACGCTGAGCGCAACTACTCACAGAGCCTAACAGGATCAAACACCGGAGCTGCACGCAACCTCTTGCGGTGCTTTACAACTCAGGAACTCCTTGCTGGGAACTCTACCGGAACCACTCGACTACAGTGAGTAACGCTCCTTCTGTCAGATTCAATTAGGAAGCTTCTGTTGAATATTCTAACATCTGCTGTGAGAGTGTAAGGCCTGCCACAGCGATATGGCTGCTAACCTGCTTACCATCAGTTAGTACTCATTGCTATCTCCCATTCTCTTCTCAGAGCACCTTATAACCTGATGGCATATTATTAGGTACAGATAGGAATATCTATTCTAGATGGATCTCCTCCTATGAACTTCTTCACTTTAAGTGTAATTCTATCAATGGTGAATCTGAATGTGCAGCTGCCCCTACCTTAACTCAAATCATTGTACACATGAACATTTATGCTCAATTCTCTCACTATTTAACCCTTGATCTATCTTCTGGGTGGTTATTCAACTGGGCACTTCCTTTGTTATTCCTCTACATGATGTATGTCTAAACTGTGACTTGTTTTCACCCTATTGGTTTTACCATTTCCATCTCTGACTTCTCTCAAGTCCCCTCATGTCAATGAGCTAAATCTAGACTATCTTTGCTAAGAGTCTAAGGTGAGGTGTGAGACTGAGTGGTATATAGATTGCATGCATTACTATCTGTAGGAATCTTACATGTCTTACAAATTAATAGTTTAATATAGTTTAATGTAATTGTAGTATAACAGTTAGGGTAGGTTAATTATTAGTTTAATATAGTTTAATTTAAATCTAAAAGGTAAGTTTAAATTTATTATAAGATAGGGATGAGTTAATATTTAATGTAAAGTTAGCAGGTTAAAACAACTAGATAAACTAATTGTATAAGGGATACAATAAAGTTTGTAGCAAAGAATTCCACAAAGTTAGTATCAATATAACTCCAAGAAAGAAATATTTAAGGGAAACACTCTTGTTTTTAAAAGTTCCATATCATTCATACTTTACATCTTTATTAATTATACTAGGAACAAACATTCACACAGTAGCAGAGGGATATTAAAAACACTTAAACCTAGTTTTTAAATAATTATTGGTTGATTCAAATATTCAGTGAGTACTGGTATACATGGGCCCACTGGTATAATAGTATAGAGTAAGCTAAGCCCTTACAATCCGAGGGCTGAATTACTTTTAAATTTTAAACAGCTGATACAATGGGCACCATGATTAGTATCTAAAGTTATTGAATCATAATATCTGGTTTTAAACTTAGGTAAGCAAGTTAAAAAAAGAACAGACAGGAGAGACACGGCTGCTCCTGCTGTTAATAAGCATAATGTAGGTGGCGGCGGTGTCGGGGGCGGCAGATTAGGGGTGTTTAGACTCGGGGGTTATATTAGGGTGTTAGGTGTAAACATAACTTTTATTCTCCCATAGGAATCAATGGGATATCTGGCAGCAGCGAACATAAGCTTTTGCTGCTTTTAGACTTCCATTGATTCCTATGGCATCTGCCGCCTCCAGGGTGGCGGATTGAAAACCAGGTACGCTGGGCCGGAATAGTGGCGAGCGTACCTGGTAGATATTTGATAACTAGCAAAAGTAGTCAGATAGTGCCAAATTTGCATTCTGAACATCTGTAATGACGTAAGCATCGATCTGTGTCGGACTGAGACCGGCGGATCATATGTTACGTCACAAATTTCAACTTTTGTCGGTCTGTAGGCTTTGATAAATGAGGCGAATCAAGCTCGCCACAATTACGCTGAGGAATTCCAGCGTATTTGCGGTTGACGGCTTGATAAATAGGCCTCTAAGGGTCAATTTATAAAGGGTAAGAGTCTCAGTTTTAAAAATGTTTAGGGTGTACCTAGGTAAATATAGTGTGCATGCAGAACATTTTCAGATGAGACAGTCTTATTTTTCTCTTATAGGGGCAAGAAACTGCAGTTTTTTTAACATTTCCCCTCATTTTTAAGGTTGATTTTCTTTCTTCGCAGCATGCTGAAGCCCGGATTTTCTCTCAGAGTGCAGTGAATGACAGAGGGATGTGAAGGGAGTATTGCCTATTGAATGCTATGGTCATCCTATCGGGGATCTATTTCATAGGTTCTCTGTTATCGGTCGTAGAGATTCTTCTCCTACCTCCCTTTTCAGATCGATGATATACTCTTATATACCATTACCTCTGCTGATTCTCGTTTCAGTACTGGTTTGGCTATCTACTATATGTAGATGAGTGTTTTTTGGTAAGTATGTCTTATTTTATTTATGACACTCTCAGCTATGGTTTGGCACTTTATATGTAAAGTTCTAAATATATGTTTTATACTTATATTTGCCATGATTCAGGTTAATCAGTATATTTCCTTCTTACAGACTGTCAGTTTCATTTTTGGGAAATGCATATGAATAAATATTTTCCTTACCAGAAAATTTTTCAAATTGACTTTTCCTTCTAATTTGCGGGCTGTTAGGCTCGCGGGTGCAAAAAATGCTAGAATTTATTGCGTCATTTTTGGCGCAAGACTTTTTTGGCGCGAAAATTACGTTTGTTGATGTTAATGACGTCATTTCTGGCGTCAACTACTAGTTGACGCCGAGAGTTTTCACGTAGTTGCGTCATCTATGACGCTCGTGTTTGTTGCAGACGTTTTTGGCGCCAAAAAAATTGTCAATTGTGGGCGTCATACTTGGCGCCAGCTTTTTTGACATTATTTAAGTTTCTTTTTGCTTCTGGTTTCCAGAGGCTTATTCTGTTTGCATTTTTCCCATTCCTGAAACTGTCATTTAAGGAATTTGATAATTTTGCTTTATATGTTGTTTTTTCTATTACATATTGCAAGATGTCGCAATCTGACCCTGTATCAGAATCTACTTCTGGAAAGCTGCTGCCTGATGTCGGTTCTACCAAAGCTAAGTGCATTTGTTGTAAACTTGTGGGAACTGTTCCTCCGGCTGTAGTTTGTGTTAGTTGTCATGATAAACTTTCAAAAGCAGACAATATTTCCATTAGTAGTAGTCCATTACCTGTTGTTGTTCCTTCAACATCTAATGTTCAGGATATTCCAGTTAATGTTAATTTGTTTCTAATTCTATTCAGAAGGCCCTGTCTGTTATACCATCTTCTAATAAACGTAGAAGGTCTTTTAAAACTTCTCATAAATTAGGGGGGCGGAGCCTGGACAAGCTCAGTGATGGCAGCATAATTGCTGAGCTCCGTGCATAGAGAACATTGAAAGTGTGTTAAACTTTTCATATAGCAACCTAACTGCTAACAATATGCTGCGGGAATACTTCTGAGCTCACTGAGCGCAACTCTACAGGACTCGCATTGCAAAACTACACAGAAAGTGAAAAAGATACCAGACTTGGTGCGCGGCACTGAGAGACACGGATCCGCCATCTTGGAATTTAAAAGTTTGCATGCAGTTAGGGATACAACACCTGCAAGGGCAGCAAGAGGAGTACTGAAGTTTGGGAAACATCATGTGAGAAGTACCGAAGTATCCGGTAAGCTGGATCGAAATTATATGTGGGGGCTAGCCATGATTTGAGGAGAGATAAGGGAACGCTGTACTGCAAGGCCCTAATTTTTTGTGCCCACGTGGGACACAACTAACAGGCGCATCTAACACTCTGTAAGACAGATAGCCCCACGGCTTTTGGAAGTCAGTAATGATATGAGGAGGGATAAAGATGGAGGAATGGGTTTGCTACTCACGGATAAACCACAAAGAGGGGCAATGCAGTATTAAAACTAAAATACAGCCGTTTTAAACGCTTCACTATCCGGCACCATGTTATGCCTATGTTTCATTTGGATTGGTATTTACCTTACGCTTAATACATGCTGATTGATCAAATTCCTCACTTTTAAAGATGCACTAAAAGATATAGCCTGCACTGTCTTATCTGTTAAGGTCAAAGAACAAGAATTCTGTGCTGTCTAAGGTTCATTTGGATTGGTATTTACCGTGTATCTGACACATAATTTATACTAAAGTCTTGAAACGTTTACCAGGATACAAGAGACATTTATAATAGGTTCTGTCTGACTTTTACCATTACTAAAAGCTTCTAAGGGGGTAAACTTATTTACAAAAAGTGTAATTCGCTGCAAAGGGTTGCTAGTGAACAGAAGGGAACAAATTAAACTACACAGTGCAGTTTAGCACAAGTTATCAGCCAGAACTAGGATACCTGTTCCTCTACACGTGAACTATGTCGGTCAGAAAAACCAAACCACAACTTATTCCTAAATCCACTACACAGCACCCCTTTTTTAAACCCACTAAAGGAGGAAAAACACCAGAAAGAGAGACCTCACCCCCGGCAGAGGACATGGACTCAGACTCAGAACCCCAATCAGACAACACAGACATGATCTCTATTACAAAAGCAGACCTACAAAATCTAGTATCAAAACAAGACATTAACACTATCTTTGACAAAATGCTAGAGAAAATGGACACTTTACAAAATACGGTCACTAATAGCTTGGCAGATATTAAACAAGACTTACAGGAATTGGGAGCAAGAGTCGAAACATTGGAGGGCAGAGAGGACTCTGTCACTGAAGACATATCCATCTTACGGCAACAGATATCATCCCAACAACAAGAACTATCTGACATCAATAATAAATTAGAAGACTTGGAGAATAGAGGAAGGAGATGTAACATAAGATTAAAAGGAATACCTGAAGCGGTGACTGCACCGGAAATAAAATCCTTTTTACTACAACTATTCCAAACCATAACAGAAGATAGGGAAGAGGGCACATTTCAAATAGAAAGAGCTCATAGAGCTCTAAGAGCACCACCAAAAAAAGGAGACCCTCCAAGGGACATAATTGTAAAAATGTTTCGTTTTCAAGAAAAAGAAGAAATAATGGCGGCAGCCAGAAAAAAACAGAATTTATGCTTACCTGATAAATTACTTTCTCCAACGGTGTGTCCCGTCCACGGCGTCATCCTTACTTGTGGGATATTCTCTTCCCCAACAGGAAATGGCAAAGAGTCCCAGCAAAGCTGGTCACATGATCCCTCCTAGGCTCCGCCCACCCCAGTCATTCGACCGACGGACAGGAGGAAATATATATAGGAGAAACCATATGATACCGTGGTGACTGTAGTTAGAGAAAATAATTAATCAGACCTGATTAAAAAACCAGGGCGGGCCGTGGACCGGACACACCGTTGGAGAAAGTAATTTATCAGGTAAGCATAAATTCTGTTTTCTCCAACATTGGTGTGTCCGGTCCACGGCGTCATCCTTACTTGTGGGAACCAATACCAAAGCTTTAGGACACGGATGAAGGGAGGGAGCAAATCAGGTCACCTAAATGGAAGGCACCACGGCTTGCAAAACCTTTCTCACAAAAATGGCCTCCGAAGAAGCAAAAGTATCAAATTTGTAAAATTTGGCAAAAGTGTGCAGTGAAGACCAAGTCGCTGCCTTACATATCTGGTCAACAGAAGCCTCGTTCTTGAAGGCCCATGTGGAAGCCACAGCCCTAGTGGAGTGAGCTGTGATTCTTTCAGGAGGCTGCCGTCCGGCAGTCTCATAAGCCAATCGGATAATGCTTTTAAGCCAAAAGGAAAGAGAGGTAGAAGTCGCTTTTTGACCTCTCCTTTTACCAGAATAAACAACAAACAAGGAAGATATTTGTCTGAAATCTTTAGTAGCCTCTAAATAGAATTTTAGAGCACGGACTACGTCCAAATTGTGTAACAAACGTTCCTTCTTTGAAACTGGATTCGGACACAAAGAAGGTACAACTATCTACTGGTTAATATTTTTGTTGGAAACAACTTTCGGAAGAAAACCAGGCTTAGTACGCAAAACCACCTTATCTGCATGGAACACCAGATAGGGCGGAGAACACTGCAGAGCAGATAACTCTGAAACTCTTCTAGCAGAAGAAATTGCAACCAAAAACAAAAAACTTTCCAAGATAATAACTTAATATCTACGGAATGTAAGGGTTCAAACGGAACCCCTTGAAGAACTGAAAGAACTAGATTTAGACTCCAGGGAGGAGTCAAAGGTCTGTAAACAGGCTTGATCCTAACCAGAGCCTGAACAAATGCTTGAACATCTGGCACAGCTGCCAGTCTTTTGTGAAGTAAAACAGATAAAGCAGAGATCTGTCCCTTCAGAGAACTTGCAGATAATCCTTTCTCCAAACCTTCTTGTAGAAAGGATAGAATCTTAGGAATTTTTATCTTGTTCCATGGGAATCCTTTAGATTCACACCAACAGATATATTTTTTCCATATTTTATGGTAAATTTTTCTAGTTACAGGCTTTCTAGCCTGAATCAGAGTATCTATTACAGAATCTGAAAACCCACGCTTTGATAAAATCAAGCGTTCAATCTCCAAGCCGTCAGTTGGAGGGAAACCAGATTCGGATGTTCGAATGGACCCTGAACAAGAAGGTCCTGTCTCAAAGGTAGCTTCCATGGTGGAGCCGATGACATATTCACCAGGTCTGCATACCAAGTCCTGCGTGGCCACGCAGGAGCTATCAAGATCACAGAGGCCCTCTCCTGATTGATCCTGGCTACCAGCCTGGGGATGAGAGGAAACGGTGGGAATACATAAGCTAGGTTGAAGGTCCAAGGTGCTACTAGTGCATCTACTAGGGTCGCCTTGGGATCCCTGGATCTGGACCCGTAGCAAGGAACCTTGAAGTTCTGACGAGACGCCATCAGATCCATGTCTGGAATGCCCCATAATTGAGTTATTTGGGCAAAGATTTCCGGATGGAGTTCCCACTCCCCCGGATGGAATGTCTGACGACTCAGAAAATCCGCTTCCCAATTTTCCACTCCTGGGATGTGGATCGCAGACAAGTGGCAGGAGTGATCCTCCGCCCATTGAATTATCTTGGTCACTTCTTTCATCGCCAGGGAAGTCCTTGTTCCCCCCTGATGATTGATATATGCAACGGTCGTCATGTTGTCTGACTGAAACCTTATGAATTTGGCCTTTGCTAGTTGAGGCCAAGCTCTGAGAGCATTGAATATCGCTCTCAGTTCCAGAATGTTTATCGGGAGAAGAGACTCTTCCGGAGACCATAGACCCTGAGCTTTCAGGGATTCCCAGACCGCGCCCCAGCCCACTAGGCTGGCGTCGGTCGTGACAATGACCCACTCTGGTCTGCGGAAGCTCATTCCCTGTGACAGATTGTCCAGGGTCAGCCACCAACGGAGTGAATCTCTGGTCTTTTGATCTACTTGAATCGTCGGAGACAAGTCTGTATAATCCCCATTCCACTGTCTGAGCATGCACAGTTGTAATGGTCTTATATGAATTTGTGCAAAAGGAACTATGTCCATTGTTGCAACCATCAATCCTATTACTTCCATGCACTGCGCAATGGAAGGACGAGGAACAGAATGAAGTACTTGACAAGAGCTTAGAAGTTTTGATTTTCTGACCTCTGTCAGAAAAATCCTCATTTCTAAGGAATCTATTATTGTTCCCAAGAAGGGAACTCTTGTTGACGGGGACAGAGAACTTTTTTCTTTGTTCACCTTCCATCCGTGAGATCTGAGAAAGGCTAGGACGATGTCCGTATGAGCCTTTGCTTTTGACAGGGACGACGCTTGAATCAGGATGTCGTCCAAGTAAGGTACTACTGCAATGCCCCTTGGTCTTAGAACCGCTAGAAGGGACCCTAGTACCTTTGTGAAAATCCTTGGAGCAGTGGCTAATCCAAATGGAAGTGCCACAAACTGGTAATGCTTGTCCAGAAAAGCGAACCTAAGGAACTGATGATGTTCCTTGTGGATAGGAATATGTAGGTACGCATCCTTTAAATCCACGGTAGTCATAAATTGATTTTCCTGGATAGTAGGTAGGATCGTTCGAATAGTTTCCATTTTGAACGATGGTACCCTGAGAAATTTGTTTAGGATCTTTAGATCCAAAATTGGTCTGAATGTTCCCTCTTTTTTGGAAACTATGAACAGATTGGAATAAAATCCCATTCCTTGTTCTCTTATTGGAACTGGATGTATCACTCCCATCTTTAACAGGTCTTCTACACAATGTAAGAATGCCTGTCTCTTTATTTGGTTTGAAGATAATTGAGACCTGTGGAACCTTCCCCTTGGGGGTAGTTCCTTGAATTCCAGGAGATAACCTTGAGAAACTATTTCTAGCGCCCAAGGATCCTGAACATCTCTTGCCCAAGCCTGAGCAAAGAGAGAAAGTCTGCCCCCCACTAGATCCGGTCCCGGATCGGGGGCTATCCCTTCATGCTGTTTTGGTAGCAGTGGTAGGCTTCTTGGCCTGCTTACCCTTGTTCCAGCCTTGCATTGGTTTCCAGGCTGGTTTGGGTTGTGAAGTATTACCCTCTTGCTTAGAGGATACAGAATTAGAGACTGGTCCGTTTCTGCGAAAGGGACGAAAATTAGGCTTATTATTAGCCTTAAAAGACCTATCCTGTGGGAGGGCGTGGCCCTTTCCCCCAGTGATGTCTGAAATAATCTCTTTCAAATCAGGTCCAAATAATGTTTTACCTTTGAAAGGAATGTTAAGCAATTTTGTCTTGGAAGACACATCCGCTGACCAAGACTTTAGCCAAAGCACTCTGCGCGCCACGACAGCAAACCCTGAATTTTTCGCCGCTAATCTAGCTAATTGCAAAGCGGCATCTAAAACAAAAGAGTTAGCCAATTTAAGTGCTTGAACTCTGTCCATAACCTCCTCATACGAAGATTCTTTACTGAGCGATTTTTCTAGTTCCTCGAACCAGAAACACGCTGCCGTAGTGACAGGAACAATGCATGAAATTGGTTGTAGAAGGTAACCTTGCTGTACAAAAATCTTTTTAAGCAAACCCTCTAATTTCTTATCCATAGGATCTTTGAAAGCACAACTATCTTCGATAGGAATAGTAGTGCGTTTGTTTAGAGTAGAAACCGCCCCCTCGACCTTGGGGACTGTCTGCCATAAGTCCTTTCTGGGGTCGACTATAGGAAATAATTTCTTAAATATAGGGGGGGGAACAAAAGGTATGCCGGGCCTTTCCCACTCTTTATTTACTATGTCCGCCACCCGCTTGGGTATAGGAAAAGCGTCGGGGGGCACCGGAACCTCTAGGAACTTGTCCATCTTACATAATTTCTCTGGAATGACCAAACTGTCACAATCATCCAGAGTAGATAACACCTCCTTAAGCAGTGCGCGGAGATGTTCTAATTTAAATTTAAATGTCACAACATCAGGTTCAGCTTGATGAGAAATTTTTCCTGAATCTGAAATTTCTCCATCAGACAAAACCTCCCTCATGGCCCCTTGAGATTGGTGTGAGGGTATGTCAGAACAGTTATCATCAGCGTCCTCTTGCTCTTCAGTGTTTAAAACAGAGCAATCGCGCTTTCTCTGATAAGTAGGCATTTTGGATAAAAGATTTGCTATGGAGTTATCCATTACAGCAGTTAATTGTTGCATGGTAATAAGTATTGGCGCACTAGATGTACTAGGGGCCTCCTGTGTGGGCATAACTGGTGTAGACACAGTAGGGGATGATGTAGTATCATGTTTACTCCCCTCATTTGAGGAATCATCTTGGGCAATATCATTATCTGTTGCATTACTGTCCTTACTTTGTTTGGACACTATGGCACAATTATCACATAAATTTAAATGGGGAGACACATTGGCTTTCATACATATAGAACATAGCTTATCTGATGGTACAGACATGTTAAACAGGCTTAAACTTGTCAACAAAGCACAAAAAACGTTTTAAAATAAAACCGTTACTGTCACTTTAAATTTCAAACTGAAAACACTTTATTACTGAATATGTGAAAAAGTATGAAGGAATTGTTCAAAATTCACCAAAATTTCACCACAGTGTCTTAAAGCATTAAAAGTATTGCACATCAAATTTCAGAGCTTTAACCCTTAAATTAACGGAACCAGAGCCGTTTTTACATTTAACCCCTATACAGTCCCAGAATGAGGCTCTGTCTATAACTAGAAAGGCCCCCATCTGAAAAAGGTGTCCAACACAGTGCCTGCCGTTTTTCTAAACATTCCCCAAGATTATAATACCAATAATTAGTTAGAATCTGCATAATATGCCTAGTAAAGCAATTGTTTTAGCCCAGAAAAATGTCTACCAGTTTTTAAGCCCTTTTTGAAGCCCTTTATTCTTTTATGTTTAACTAAGAAAATGGCTTACCGGTCCCCATGAGGGGAAATGACAGCCTTCCAGCATTACATGGTCTTGTTAGAAATATGGCTAGTCATACCTTAAGCAGAAAAGACTGCTAACTCTTTCCCCCAACTGAAGTTACTTCATCTCAACAGTCCTGTGTGGAAACAGCAATCGATTTTAGTTACTGTGCTAAAATCATCTTCCTCTTACAAACAGAAATCTTCATCCTTTTCTGTTTCAGAGTAAATAGTACATACCAGCACTATTTTAAAATAACAAACACTTGATAGAAGAATAAAACTACATTTAAACACCAAAAAACTCTTAACCATCTCCGTGGAGATGTTGCCTGTGCAACGGCAAAGAGAATGACTGGGGTGGGCGGAGCCTAGGAGGGATCATGTGACCAGCTTTGCTGGGACTCTTTGCCATTTCCTGTTGGGGAAGAGAATATCCCACAAGTAAGGATGACGCCGTGGACCGGACACACCAATGTTGGAGAAATCCCACCTTTAAATTTAAAGGGTCAATCATCCAGTTTTACCAAGATCTCTGCCTGAGAACATTACAAAAAAGAAGTGCACTACGACCTCTCACGCAGTTACTACGCAAAAACCAAATTCTTTACAGATGGGGTTTCCCATTTGCTCTACATATCCAACATGAAGGTAGAATAACCTCAATTGATAATCTATCAGATATCCCGGAGGTATGTAAACATCTCAAACTGGAATGTCCGGAGCTGCCAACCTCATCTCAGGACCAAAACACAACTCGAAACGCCTCACAGCAGGGAACATCATCTAGTGGAAGATGGACGAAAGTCCCTAAGAAAAAACAGAAAACCTGACCAACCCAAACCCCTAAACACTTGCTTTAGATAACCCACTGAAGGAGGAAAAGGAAATAAAAAGTCTAGTCAGGGACATTCTGGCTGGATATGGTTCTTGCTTGTGAGATGCCATTGACACGAGACTGACCTGAAGATAAGTATATTTCTCTATTTGAACTGTCTATTGAAAAACATATTAAGCTATTGTAATGGTACTGAGTTGGACAACAGCAAAAAAACATAATTTATGTAAGAACTTACCTGATAAATTCATTTCTTTCATATTAACAAGAGTCCATGAGCTAGTGACGTATGGGATATACATTCCTACCAGGAGGGGCAAAGTTTCCCAAACCTTAAAATGCCTATAAATACACCCCTCACCACACCCACAAATCAGTTTAACGAATAGCCAAGAAGTGGGGTGATAAGAAAAAGTGCGAAGCATATAAAATAAGGAATTGGAATAATTGTGCTTTATACAAAAAAATCATAACCACCACAAAAAAGGGTGGGCCTCATGGACTCTTGTTAATATGAAAGAAATGAATTTATCAGGTAAGTTCTTACATAAATTATGTTTTCTTTCATGTAATTAACAAGAGTCCATGAGCTAGTGACGTATGGGATAATGACTACCCAAGATGTGGATCTTTCCACACAAGAGTCACTAGAGAGGGAGGGATAAAATAAAGACAGCCAATTCCTGCTGAAAATAATCCACACCCAAAATAAAGTTTAACAAAAAACATAAGCAGAAGATTCAAACTGAAACCGCTGCCTGAAGAACTTTTCTACCAAAAACTGCTTCAGAAGAAGAAAATACATCAAAATGGTAGAATTTAGTAAAAGTATGCAAAGAAGACCAAGTTGCTGCTTTGCAGATCTGGTCAACCGAAGCTTCATTCCTAAACGCCCAGGAAGTAGATACTGACCTAGTAGAATGAGCTGTAATTCTTTGAGGCGGAGTTTTACCCGACTCAACATAGGCAAGATGAATTAAAGATTTCAACCAAGATGCCAAAGAAATGGCAGAAGCTTTCTGGCCTTTCCTAGAACCGGAAAAGATAACAAATAGACTAGAAGTCTTACGGAAAGATTTCGTAGCTTCAACATAATATTTCAAAGCTCTAACAACATCCAAAGAATGCAATGATTTCTCCTTAGAATTCTTAGGATTAGGACATAATGAAGGAACCACAATTTCTCTACTAATGTTGTTGGAATTCACAACTTTAGGTAAAAATTCAAAAGAAGTTCGCAACACCGCCTTATCCTGATGAAAAATCAGAAAAGGAGACTCACACGAAAGAGCAGATAATTCAGAAACTCTTCTAGCAGAAGAGATGGCCAAAAGGAACAAAACTTTCCAAGAAAGTAATTTAATGTCCAATGAATGCATAGGTTCAAACGGAGGAGCTTGAAGAGCTCCCAGAACCAAATTCAAACTCCAAGGAGGAGAAATTGACTTAATGACAGGTTTTATACGAACCAAAGCTTGTACAAAACAATGAATATCAGGAAGAATAGCAATCTTTCTGTGAAAAAGAACAGAAAGAGCAGAGATTTGTCCTTTCAAAGAACTTGCGGACAAACCCTTATCCAAACCA
The DNA here is from genome assembly GCF_027579735.1 of Bombina bombina. Lineage (NCBI taxonomy): Eukaryota > Metazoa > Chordata > Amphibia > Anura > Bombinatoridae > Bombina > Bombina bombina. The sequence goes on along the minus strand of NC_069499.1, from coordinate 177,804,654 downwards.
TCCTGAAGAAATTGTAAAATTCTCGGTATTCTAAAAGAATGCCAAGAAAAATGATGAGAAAGACACCATGAAATATAAGTCTTCCAGACTCTATAATATATCTCTCGAGATACAGATTTACGAGCCTGTAACATAGTATTAATCACGGAGTCAGAGAAACCTCTATGACCAAGAATCAAGCGTTCAATCTCCATACCTTTAAATTTAAGGATTTCAGATCCGGATGGAAAAAAGGACCTTGTGACAGAAGGTCTGGTCTTAACGGAAGAGTCCATGGCTGGCAAGATGCCATCCGGACAAGATCCGCATACCAAAACCTGTGAGGCCATGCCGGAGCTATTAGCAGAACAAACGAGCATTCCCTCAGAATCTTGGAGATTACTCTTGGAAGAAGAACTAGAGGCGGAAAGATATAGGCAGGATGATACTTCCAAGGAAGTGATAATGCATCCACTGCCTCCGCCTGAGGATCCCGGGATCTGGACAGATACCTGGGAAGTTTCTTGTTTAGATGAGAGGCCATCAGATCTATCTCTGGGAGCCCCCACAATTGAACAATCTGAAGAAATACCTCTGGGTGAAGAGACCATTCGCCCGGATGCAACGTTTGGCGACTGAGATAATCCGCTTCCCAATTGTCTACACCTGGGATATGAACCGCAGAGATTAGACAGGAGCTGGATTCCGCCCAAACCAAAATTCGAGATACTTCTTTCATAGCCAGAGGACTGTGAGTCCCTCCTTGATGATTGATGTATGCCACAGTTGTGACATTGTCTGTCTGAAAACAAATGAACGATTCTCTCTTCAGAAGAGGCCAAAACTGAAGAGCTCTGAAAATTGCACGGAGTTCCAAAATATTGATCGGTAATCTCACCTCCTGAGATTCCCAAACTCCTTGTGCCGTCAGAGATCCCCACACAGCTCCCCAACCTGTGAGACTTGCATCTGTTGAAATTACAGTCCAGGTCGGAAGAACAAAAGAAGCCCCCTGAATTAAACGATGGTGATTTGTCCACCACGTTAGAGAGTGTCGAACAATCGGTTTTAAAGATATTAATTGAGATATCTTCGTGTAATCCCTGCACCATTGGTTCAGCATACAGAGCTGAAGAGGTCGCATGTGAAAACGAGCAAAGGGGATCGCGTCCGATGCAGCAGTCATAAGACCTAGAATTTCCATGCATAAGGCTACCGAAGGGAATGATTGTGACTGAAGGTTTCGACAAGCTGTAATCAATTTTAGACGTCTCTTGTCTGTTAAAGACAGAGTCATGGACACTGAATCTATCTGGAAACCCAGAAAGGTTACCCTTGTTTGAGGAATCAAAGAACTTTTTGGTAAATTGATCCTCCAACCATGATCTTGAAGAAACAACACAAGTCGATTCGTATGAGACTCTGCTAAATGTAAAGACGGAGCAAGTACCAAGATATCGTCCAAATAAGGAAATACCACAATACCCTGTTCTCTGATTACAGACAGAAGGGCACCGAGAATCTTTGTGAAAATTCTTGGAGCTGTAGCAAGGCCAAACGGTAGAGCCACAAATTGGTAATGCTTGTCTAGAAAAGAGAATCTCAGGAACTGATAATGATCTGGATGAATCGGAATATGCAGATATGCATCCTGTAAATCTATTGTGGACATATAATTCCCTTGCTGAACAAAAGGCAATATAGTCCTTACAGTTACCATCTTGAACGTTGGTATCCTTACATAACGATTCAATAATTTTAGATCCAGAACTGGTCTGAAGGAATTCTCCTTCTTTGGTACAATGAAGAGATTTGAATAAAACCCCATCCCCTGTTCCGGAACTGGAACTGGCATAATTACTCCAGCCAACTCTAGATCTGAAACACAATTCAGAAATGCTTGAGCTTTCACTGGATTTACTGGGACATGGGAAAGAAAAAATCTCTTTGCAGGAGGTCTCATCTTGAAACCAATTCTGTACCCTTCTGAAACAATGTTCTGAATCCAAAGATTGTGAACAGATTTGATCCAAATTTCTTTGAAAAAACGTAACCTGCCCCCTACCAGCTGAACTGGAATGAGGGCCGTACCTTCATGTGAACTTAGAAGCAGGCTTTGCCTTTCTAGCAGGCTTGGATTTATTCCAGACTGGAGATGGTTTCCAAACTGAAACTGCTCCTGAGGACGAAGGATCAGGCTTTTGTTCTTTGTTGAAACGAAAGGAACGAAAACGATTGTTAGCCCTGTTTTTACCTTTAGATTTTTTATCCTGTGGTAAAAAAGTTCCTTTCCCACCAGTAACAGTTGAAATAATAGAATCCAACTGAGAACCAAATAATTTGTTTCCCTGGAAAGAAATGGAAAGTAGAGTTGATTTAGAAGCCATATCAGCATTCCAAGTCTTAAGCCATAAAGCTCTTCTGGCTAAGATAGCCAGAGACATAAATCTAACATCAACTCTAATAATATCAAAAATGGCATCACAGATGAAATTATTAGCATGCTGGAGAAGAATAATAATATCATGAGAATCACGATTTGTTACTTGTTGCGCTAGAGTTTCCAACCAAAAAGTTGAAGCTGCAGCAACATCAGCCAATGATATAGCAGGTCTAAGAAGATTACCTGAACATAGATAAGCTTTTCTTAGAAAAGATTCAATTTTTCTATCTAAAGGATCCTTAAACGAGGTACCATCTGACGTAGGAATGGTAGTACGTTTAGCAAGGGTAGAAATAGCCCCATCAACTTTAGGGATTTTGTCCCAAAATTCTAACCTGTCAGGCGGAACAGGATATAATTGCTTAAAACGTTTAGAAGGAGTAAATGAATTACCCAATTTATCCCATTCCTTAGCAATTACTGCAGAAATAGCATTAGGAACAGGAAAGACTTCTGGAATAACCGCAGGAGCTTTAAAAACCTTATCCAAACGTATAGAATTAGTATCAAGAGGACTAGAATCCTCTATTTCTAAAGCAATTAGTACTTCTTTAAGTAAAGAGCGAATAAATTCCATCTTAAATAAATATGAAGATTTATCAGCATCAATCTCTGAGACAGAATCCTCTGAACTAGAAGAGTCCAAAGAATCAGAATGATGGTGTTCATTTAAAAATTCATCTGTAGAGAGAGAAGATTTAAAAGACTTTTTACGTTTACTAGAAGGAGAAATAACAGACAAAGCCTTCTTTATGGATTCAGAAACAAAATCTCTTATGTTATCAGGAACATTCTGCACCTTAGATGTTGAGGGAACTGCAACAGGCAATGGTACATCACTAAAGGAAATATTATCTGCTTTAACAAGTTTGTCATGACAATTAATACAAACAACAGCTGGAGAAATAGCTACCAAAAGTTTACAGCAGATACACTTAGCTTTGGTAGATCCAGCAGGCAGTGGTTTTCCTGTAGTATCTTCTGGCTCAGATGCAACGTGAGACATCTTGCAATATGTAAGAGAAAAAACAACATATAAAGCAAAATAAATCAAATTCCTTATAAGACAGTTTCAGGAATGGGAAAAAAATGCCAAACATCAAGCTTCTAGCAACCAGAAGCAAATGAAAATGAGACTGAAATAATGTGGAGACAAAAGCGACGCCCATATTTTTTGGCGCCAAATAAGACGCCCACATTATTTAGCGCCTAAATGCTTTTGGCGCCAAAAATGACGCCACATCCGGAACGCCGACATTTTTGGCGCAAAATAACGTCAAAAAATGACGCAACTTCCGGCGACACGTATGACGCCGGAAACGGAAATGAATTTTTGCGCCAAAAAAATCCGCGCCAAAAATGACGCAATAAAATGAAGCATTTTCAGCCCCCGCGAGCCTAACAGCCCACAGGGAAAAAAGTCAAATTTTTGAGGTAAGACAAAATATGATAATTTAAAGCATAATCCCAAATATGAAACTGACTGTCTGGAAATAAGGAAAGTTGAACATTCTGAGTCAAGGCAAATAAATGTTTGAATACATATATTTAGAACTTTATAAATAAAGTGCCCAACCATAGCTTAGAGTGTCACAGAAAATAAGACTTACTTACCCCAGGACACTCATCTACATGTTTGTAGAAAGCCAAACCAGTACTGAAACGAGAATCAGTAGAGGAAATGGTAAATATAAGAGTATATCGTCGATCTGAAAAGGGAGGTAAGAGATGAATCTCTACGACCGATAACAGAGAACCTTATGAAATAGACCCCGTAGAAGGAGATCACTGCATTCAATAGGCAATACTCTCCTCACATCCCTCTGACATTCACTGCACGCTGAGAGGAAAACCGGGCTCCAACTTGCTGCGGAGCGCATATCAACGTAGAATCTAGCACAAACTTACTTCACCACCTCCCTTGGAGGCAAAGTTTGTAAAACTGATTTGTGGGTGTGGTGAGGGGTGTATTTATAGGCATTTTAAGGTTTGGGAAACTTTGCCCCTCCTGGTAGGAATGTATATCCCATACGTCACTAGCTCATGGACTCTTGTTAATTACATGAAAGAAATACCAGCCACCCCTTAAGTTATGTCATAATACTTCATATGGTTTACACTGTGTATCAAATTAGACAAATGAGACTCAGAGACGAACCCATTGCAGGTCGGGGGAGTGTCCCCTCACACTTTCTAATTGAAACATACGTATAACTTTCATTTTTCTTATGCACACCAATTGTGATGTTTTGTTTCCATACAACACAAGTTAAAAGTTTTGTAAAATGTTTTTTATTACAGCTTTTATATTACATTATTAGCTTATTTACTGTTATATATCCAATAGGGATATATTTAGTTTGTATATTTATGATGTTTACAGTTATGTGGTCATGGAAATACTATTCACTTTTTTATTTTTATGTTGTGTCACATATTTGGGGGAAAGACACAAGCGGTAGAGGCCCCTTTTCATTGTTTACTGATTCTGTACCAGACAAACAGCCCCTAGAAAGGAAATATTTAGAACAATGCAAACTTGAGACAATGGATACTAATAGCATTATTGATCATACACACTGTTTTATCTATGGAAACGTGGGCTATTAATCTTATCTCACATAATGTTAGAGGTCTGAATTCAGATATTAAGAGGAGAACAGCTCTTACACAATATAGATCTTTAAGAGCCAACGTGATTTTCCTACAGGAAACACATTTCTTAGGCTCACAAATACCTAAGTATTGGACGAAAGACTTCCCATTACACTATCATGCCACGACTGACTCAAAAAAAAGGGGTGTCTCCATCCTTATCCACTCCTCTATACCCTTTGTACACACAGAAACAATCAGAGATAAAGAGGGTAGATTCTTGATAGTTAGAGGTCAGATACAAGGTACGGACATTACACTCTGTAATTTATATGCCCCTAACGATAAACAAGACACTTTCTTTAAGCTACTATCGCATCAAATGACAAATTGGACTCAGTCTAGGACGATATTAGCGGGAGACTTTAATGTAGACCTGGCATTACAATCTAGAAAACGTCTCCAATTAATGACCAATAAACAGCACACACAATATAACAAAGCCAAGGCGATACTAGATCACCTGAGTACACATGCCTTAATCGACTCCTGGCAGACCCTATATGGAAACACGGTGGACACCACATATTATTCTGCAGCACACAAGACATACACAAAATTAGATTACATTTTTGTTAGCCAAATATTACAGCCTTCCCTAGAATCTGCTACTATCCACCCCTGTGTGTGGTCAGACCACTCGATAACACAACTGAAACTAGGTATTTTGCAGACAACAAACAGAACGAAAACATGGACTTTCGACCCTTTCTGTCTAAAAGACCCATTAACACTAAAAACTATAACGAGACAAATGTGTGAATATTGGGGGATCAAAACAGGGACGACGGAAAATCCCATATCAACCTGGGCAGCTCACAAAACCTTTTTAAGAGGACTGCTTATAAGGGAAAAAGCTACATTGGTTAAAAAATGTAACAGTCAAAGACTAGAACTCCAAAAAGAAATAAACACTCTAGAACGGCAAGACAGACTTACACATTCTAAGGCTCTTTACCAAAAACTACAAGACAAACGCTCAACATTAGCCAATATTCTTAATGATCAGTCAGTTAAGGCGGCATTCAGACTTAAGACAAATTATTATATATACTCCAATAAACCGGATAGATATCTGGCTAATAAAATTCGAGATAAATTAAGGGTAGCGACCATTGCACAAATTCAGAAACTAGACGGTACCACTACAACTCACCCGCAGGAGATAGTTGACTGCTTTGCTGACTACTATAGTGATCTCTATGACGGAAATAAGGTAACCCAATCAGCACAAACTAAAGTCTCACTAACTAACTTTCTTAATGAAACATCACTAGCCTCGTTGACGGACAAAGACAGGGATAGCTTGAATCAAGACATTACACTGACTGAAGTCCAACAAGCAGTTAAAGACTTAAAACCAGGAAAGGCCCCGGGTCCTGATGGACTCCCGGGGGTATACTATAAGTTGTTCCAATCCTCATTAGTACCCCATTTGGTTAAGCTTTCAAACCACATTATGCAAGGACATGCAATACCTCCAGACCTCCTTAGAGCAAGGATAGCTGTGATACCCAAACCAGGGAAAAATCTCAAATGGTGTGCTAGTTATAGACCCATCTCTCTTATAAATCAAGATCTTAAGATCTTTACCAAGATATTAGCTAATAGGCTCAAAACCATACTGCCAGATATCGTCCATCCAGATCAGGTTGGGTTTGTGATGGGAAGGGAAGCTCCTGATAACATTAGACGAATACTCACGATCATTAACCAACTGACAAGATCGAAAACGCCTTCTCTGGTCCTATCATTGGATGCGGAGAAGGCGTTTGACAGAATTGATTGGGCATACATGTTCGCTGTCCTAGATAAGATGGAATTTAGGGGCCCCTTTGTAACAGCTCTAAGGAGTATATACTCTGCACCTACAGCCACTGTTAGGGCTATTGGAAATCATTCCAAACTTATAAATATTAAAAATGGAACGAGACAGGGATGCCCTCTCTCGCCACTGTTGTTTGCGCTCTGTATGGAGCCATTAGCTGCTTGTATTAGACAAAACCATGGCATTACAGGCTTCCAACTTAAAAAGAAGGACTATAAGATTGCCCTTTTTGCAGACGATGTTCTGTTAACTTTGACCAAGCCATTGACCTCCCTTACTAACCTTTACGAAGTCTTGGACCGATTTTCTGCCATATCGGGATATAAAATAAATATGGACAAAAGTGAAGCAATGGCAATAGCATTACCACCCCAAACAAAAAAATTAATTGAACTCAATTTTGAATTCTCTTGGGTTAAGACACATGTCAAATACTTAGGAATCAATTTATCTGCTCAATTTATGGACCTATATAAAACTAATTATTTGCCATTATATAGAGATATTCGTAAAGATATCGCAAAATGGAGACACCTTAACTTTTCGTGGTATGGCAGAATTTCAGCTATAAAAATGAATATTCTCCCGAGACTACTATACCTGTTCAGGACCTTACCGATAGCGGTTCCTAAGAGAGATCTGGAGACAATGCAGTAAGAATTTATTCATTTTGTTAATAACAAAAAGCACTCCAGAATCCCTTATCAGATAATGACAAAACACAGACAGCTAGGTGGGATCGGAATCCCTAACCTGACAGATTATTATGACGCCTCTAGACTAGCTCAAACAGCACTAATGGGATCCTCTAACCCGGATATAATCTGGATAGGGATGGAATCGGATCTGGGAGAGGTGGACTCCCCGGGGGCTCTGATATGGGACACTACCATATCTGTACAAGAAATTCATAACTACTCCCCAATTACTGGCCTCTCGGTAGAACACTGGAGAACTTTAAATAAGAAAAAAAAACTGATCCCAGATAACTCACTTAAGACACCACTCAGATACCTTATTCCAAAGGAATATAGGAAACAATTAGACAAATGGGTAAATAAGGGCCTTTATAGGGTGGGAGATATGATATCACATGGTAAGCCATTAACCTTCACACAGACTCAGGAAAAGCTTGCACCAGACCCCCTTGGATGGTACTTATACTTACAAGTTACGTCTGCCTTACATAAATTTCTATCAAACGCACAAAATCAACTCAGTACCACTTTAGAGAAAATATGCAGTGCTGACACTAGACTAAAACATACCATCTCGCGGCTATACATAGCAATACAGTCAACTACAAGTGAGGAAAAGTCTTCTATTATGTGCAAATGGGAGACTGACTTAGGCAACAGTATGGAGGTGAAGGAATGGTATGAGCTACTTTATTCCTCCTGCAGAGGACTGATAAGTGCGGATCTACGAGAAAATAGTTGTAAGACCATTTTTAGGTGGTATCTAACCCCAATAAAAACCTCCCACTTTACAGAAGTAAAAAATAGGAATTGCTACAGAGGATGCAATGAAATAGGGACCTATGCACACATGTGGTGGGAATGTCATGACGTTAGACGTATTTGGATGAAGCTGTCTGACCTTCTTAGTACACTACTGGAGGAACGGATAACATTAACTATGTCCCAGGGACTCCTTAATATGCCACTCCCAAAATACCACCATCATATTAATATTTTCATTAGAATACTCTGCACAATCACAAGGATATGCATAGCTAAGTACTGGAGGGAGAGGGCACCACTATGGCAAGAAATCCTAAATAGAATTAGTTTGACACATAAACTCCATGAAACCGCAGCTTTCATCCTGGGAAACGTAGATGCTTACCACAAAACATGGTTTTACTGGTTAATGCAATCGAATTGACACACTGACTTCCTTGAGGCCCTAAACTACATTGGTAGACAGATTACTAATACGCATCAAAAAATGTTGAAATAGGACAGGGTTTCTCATAGATACTTTACCCCCTATATGGAATATAGTTCTTAAGGTACCAAACGGCAATGACACATACATATGCTTATCACTTGACCACTTGTTGTTTTGTTTCTGTTTTTTGTTGTTTTTTGTTCTTCTTTGTTTGTTTCTTAAAAAAGGAAGGGAAAGATAATTTTTATTCTTTTCTCTATGAAAATTAATATGCAAAGAATTTATGTTAGCAGTCACGTTGTAGGGTGTAACAGATGGAAACTGATCTCCGATACTAGTATTAAAATTTCTTGATGAGATATTATATAACACTGGATGGACATTGGGGACTATAATCTCAAACTACAGTCAATGGTAAAAGTTGACGCAGAAAAAAGGAAGAAGTACAATTGCTATTTTGATGTAACACCTACTGATTATGTGATGTACCGATATATGACTGTTTATTAATTTGTGATGGAATGTATTTTGCATAGTGACAATAAAAATATTTTAACATAAAACTTCTCATAAATTAGATGAATTTTTAAATGACCGCCAACATTCTGATTTATCTATCTCTGATGAGGATCTATCTGGTTCAGAAGATTCTGCCTCAGATAGTGACACTGACAAATCATCATATTTATTTAAGATGGAGTTTATTCATTCTTTACTTAAAGAGGTGTTGATTGCCTTAGATATGGAGGAGTCTAGTCCTCTTGATATTAAAACCAGTAAACGTTTAAATTCGTTTTTTAAACCTCATGTAGTTATAGTTATTCCAGAGGTTTTTCCAGTTCCTGATGCCATTTCTGATATAATTTCTAGATAATGGAATAGTTTGGGTACTTCATTTACTCCTTCTTTACGGTTTAAGAGACTGTACCCTTTGCCGGCTGATAGATTGGAGTTTTGGGAAAAAATCCCCAAAGTTGATGGGGCTATCTCTACTCTTGCTAAATGTACTACTATTCCTACGGCAGATAGTACTTCTTTTAAAGATCCTTTAGATAGGAAGCTTGAATCTTTTTTAAGGAAGGCTTATTTCAGGTAATCTTCTTAGGCCTTCTATTTCTTTGGCTGATGTTGCTGCAGCTTCAACTTTTTGGTTGGAGGCTTTAGCGCAACAAGTACCAGATCATAATGTGTAGAGCATTGTTAAGCTTCTTCAACATGCTAATAATTTCATTTGTGATGCCATTTTTGATATCATTAGAATTGATGTCAGGTATATGTCTTTAGCTAGAAGAGATTTATGGCTTAAATCTTGGAATGCAGATATGACTTCTAAGTCAATGTTGCTATCTCTTTCTTTCCAGGGTAATAAATTATTTGGTTCTCAGTTGGATTCTATAATTTCAACTGTCACTGGGGGGAAGGGAGCTTTTTTGCCTCAGGATAAAAAAATCTAAGGGTTTATTTAGGGCTGCTAACCGTTTTAGTTCCTTTCGTCAGAATAAGGAACAGAAGCCTGACCCTTCCCCTAAAGGAACGGCTTAAAAATTGGAAGCCTTCTCCAGTCTGGAATAAATCCAAGCCTTTTTGAAAATCAAAACCAGCCCCCAAGTCCGCATGAAGGTGCGGCCCTCATTCCAGCACAGCTGGTAGGGGGCAGGCTACGATTTTTCAAAGATGTTTGGATCAATTCAGTCCAAAATCATTGGATTCAGAACATTGTTTCTCAAGGGTACAGAATAGGTTTCAAGGTAAGACCGCCTGTGAGAAGGTTCTTTCTCTCACGCATTCCAGTGAACCCAGTAAAGGCTCAGGCTTTCCTGAAGTGTGTTTCAGATCTGGAGTCTTCTGGGGTAGTTGTGCCAGTTCCATATCTGGAACGGGGTCTGGGGTTTTATTCAAATCTGTTCATTGTACCAAAGAAAGAGAATTCTTTCAGACTAGTTCTGGATCTAAAAATTTTGAATCGTTATGTAAGAATACCAACATTCAAAATGGTGACTATAAGGACTATTCTGCCTTTTGTTTTGCAAGGGCATTATATGTCCACAATAGATTTACAGGATGCTTATCTTCATATTCCAATTCATCCAGATCACTATCAGTTCCTGAGATTCTCTTTTCTAGACAAGTATTACCAATTTGTTGCTCTTCCTGTTGGCCTAGCAACAGCTCCAAGGATCTTCTCAAAGGTTCTCGGTGCCCTTCTCTCTGTAATCAGAGAGCGGGGTATTGCGGTGTTTCCTTATTTGGACAATATCTTGGTACTTGCTCAGTCTTTACATTCTGCAGAATCTCACACAAATCAACTTGTGTTGTTTCTGCAAGAACATGATTGGAGGATCAATTTACCAAAAAGTTCCTTGATTCCTTAGACAAGGGTAACCTTTTTAGGATTCCAAATAGATTCAGTATACATGACTTTGTCTCTAACAGACAAAAGACGTCTGAAATTGGTTTCAGCTTGTCAGAACCTTCAGTCTCAATCATTCCCTTCAGTAGCTATGTGCATGGAAGTGCATGCTGAATCAATGGTGCCGGGATTATACAAAGATATCACAATTAATATCCTTAAATCCCAATGATCAACACTCTCTGACGTGGTGGTTAAATCACCAGCGTTTAGTTCAAGGGGCCACTTTTCTTCATACAACCTGGACTGTGATTTCAACAGATGCGAGTCTTTCAGGTTGGGGAGCTGTCTGGGGATCTCTGACAGCGCAGGGGGTTTGGAAATCTCAAGAGGCGAGATTACCAATCAATATTTTGGAACTCTGTGCGATTTTCAGAGCTCTTCAGTTCTGGCCTCTTCAGAAGAGAGAATCGTTTATTTGTTTTCAGACAGACAATGTCACGACCGTGGCTTATGTCAATCATCAAGGTGGGACTCACAGTCCTCAGGCTATAAAAGAAGTATCTTGGATACTTGCATGGGCGGAATCCAGCTCCTGTCTAATCCCTGCGGTTCATATCCCAGGTATAGACAATTGGGAAGCGGATTATCTCAGTCGCCAGACTTTACATCCGGGAGAATGGTCTCTTCACCCAGATGTGTTTCTTCAGATTGTTCAGATATGGGGGCTTCCAGAAATAGATCTGATGGCTTCTCATCTAAACAGGAAACTTCCCAGGTATCTGTCCAGACCCAGGGATCCTCAGGCGGAAGCAGTGGATGCATTGTCACTTCCTTGGAATTATCAACCTGCTTATATCTTTCCGCCTCTAGTTCTTCTTCCAAGAGTGATTTCCAAAATCATAATGGAACGTTCGTTTGTACTGCTGGTGGCTCCAGCATGGCCACACAGGTTTGGGTATGCGGATCTTGTTCGGATGTCCAGTCGCCAACCTTGGCCACTTCCGTTAAGGTCAGACCTTCTATCTCAAGGTCCGTTTTTCCATCAGGATCTCAAATCATTAAATTTGAAGGTATGGAGATTGAACGCTTAGTGCTTAGTCATAGAGGTTTCTCTGACTCAGTGATCAATACTATGTTGCAGGCTCATAAATCTGTGTCTAGAAAGATTTATTACCGAGTTTGGAAAACTTACATTTCATGGTGTTCCTCTCATAAGTTCTCTTGGCATTCTTTTAGAATTCCTAGAATTTTACAGTTTCTTCAGGATGGTTTGGATAAGGGTTAGTCTGCAAGTTCCTTGAAAGGACAAATCTCTGCGCTTTTTGTTCTGTTTCACAGAAAAATTGCTAATCTTCCTGACATTCGTTGTTTTGTACAGTCTTTGGTTCGTATCAAGCCTGTCATTAAGTCAATCTCTCCTCCTTGGAGTCTTAATTTGGTTTTGAGAGCTTTACAGGCTCCTCCGTTTGAGCCTATGCATTCTCTGGTTATTAAATTACTTTCTTGGAAAGTATTCTTTCTTTTGGCTATCTCTTCTGCTAGAAGAGTTTCTGAATTATCTGCTCTTTCTTGTGAGTCTCCTTTTCTGAATTTTCATCAGGATAAGGCGGTTTTGCGGACTTCATTTAAATTTTTACCTAAGGTTGTGAATTCCAACAACATTAGTAGAGAAATTGTTGTCCCTTCGTTGTGTCCTAATCCTAAGAATTCTTTGGAAAAATCTTTGCATTCTTTGGATGTGGTAAGAGCTTTGAAATATTATCTTGAAACTACTAAAGATTTCAGAAAGACTTCTAGTTTATTTGTTATCTTTTCTGGTCCTAAGAAAGGTCAGAAAGCTTCTGCTATTTCTTTGGCTTCTTGGTTAAAACTTTTGATTCATCATGCTTATGTGGAGTCGGGTAAATCCCTGCGTCAGAGGATTACGGCTCATTCTACTAGGTCAGTTTCTACTTCCTAGGCTTTTAAGAATGAAGCTTCTGTTGATCAGATTTGCAAAGCAGCAAATTGGTCTTCTTTGCATACTTTTACTAAATTCTACCATTTTGATGTTTTTTCTTCTTCAGAAGCAGTTTTTGGTAGAAAAGTTCTTCAGGCAGCTGTTTCAGTTTGATTCTTCTGCTTATTATTTCAGTTTTTTTCATTATAAGATTAAAACCTTTTGATTTGGGTTGTGGATTCTTTTTTCAGCGGAATTGGCTGTCTTTATTTGTATCCCTCCCTCTCTAGTGACTCTTGCGTGGAGTTCCACATCTTGGGTATTTGCTATCCCATACGTCACTAGCTCATGGACTCTTGTCAATTACATGAAAGAAAACCTAATTTATGTAAGAACTTACCTGATAAATTCCTTTCTTTCATATTGGCAAGAGTCCATGAGGCCCACCCTTTGTGTGGTGGTTATGATTTTCTTGTATAAAGCACAATTATTCAAATTCCTTGTTGATGCTTTCGCTCCTTTCTTATCACCCCACTTCTCGGCTATTCGTTAAACTGAATTGTGGGTGTGGTGGGGGTGTATTTATAGGCATTTTGAGGTTTGGGAAACTTTGCCCCTCCTAGTAGGAATGTATATCCCATACGTCACTAGCTCATGGACTCTTGCCAATATGAAAGAAATGAATTTATCAGGTAAGTTCTTACATAAATTAGGTTTTTTTTTCTCGTGGGGGACTAAATAAGAACGTGATACTCTATAGCCCTATATGGTAGTATTCTGCTGTAAAAGTTTTGAGTTTCAGATTCCACTGGTTATAGAGCTAGGGCTAGTAGAAATCTGTGGAAAAGCCTACTTCATTAATATATTTTGAGAAATTATGTAATATAATCATAACAACTAATAAATGTTGTGGGAGCATCCAGTCGCAGTAGTCAACTTGGCAGGTGTCAGTTTACTGAGAACATTGTTCATGGGAAACTACGCTTTGTTCTCGGCTGATATCTGGAATTATGTTCCTGGTCCAGGTGGGTGGAAGAATGTTCTCAATAAAGCCTATCCACCGCTGGTCATCATAGATACAAGCAACACAGCCATTGTTCCGTAGGATTAGGTGGACTGATTCTTCAAACTCTTGAGATGCAGATGTAAAGAAGCACCTGATAGTATTCTCCGATACCGCATGAAAATGGTCATATTTTCTTATACCCAGAATTATCTCACACTTTTCAAGCCTGTCCTTGAGTTTCAATTAATAAAGTTGTTACTTCCTCGCTTTTGATGTATATTTCTTTTCAAAGTTTCAGAAATCCTTCTTACTTTAGCTCTCAAAAAAACTCTGTCTTTTATCTGCACTTATCTTCCTAATTCTGAATGCATAGGATACACCAAAAGCAGTACAAGCTGTGTCAATCTTCTAAAGAAAATCTTTGGGTAATGCATAGCCCTCTCTCTGCTTAATATGTGTGCCTTTTTAAATCACCAACATTTTTTTTTATTAGGTGGGACACAGTGACCTACCAGGGAGAAGTTTGAGAGAAGAGTTCTTTTCTATATGTGCTCTTATTACATTTCTTGTAGTCCTTTTCTCAATGTTCTTTTGTGATATTCCAAGGGATTACAACAACTGTTACCAATAGGTGATGATGTTCAAAAGAAATTTGTTTTCATGGTAATTACAGACAGATGTAATGTCATATCCTACCTTTGAACACGGTAACTCCTTTTCTTCTGAGCTGTAGTCACTTACTGCTTTTATCACAGAAAAAAGCAACACCACCGCTCTGTTTAGGATATTGTTGATTTGTAAAACAACCAGTTGAACACTGTATTTCCATATTTGGATAAAATCTATTCACGCACCATTTGAAACTAACAAACTTCAGCTCCTTGCATCTAACTCAAATGAATGCTGTCAACACGACAAGCTTTGTCCACACACTTGCAGACTTGCATGCCCAGACATTTTTGTGCCTGTACCAACGTAATAGATCATGCTTCACTGTTGCCAATATCAAATATAGTAGCATTTTAGACCTCTTTGACAATAATAAACATAATTACTATAAAATACTGTTCATTTTTATTATTTGTAATGATTATATTACATCTTTTCATTTCTCAAAATGAAGTAGTCTTTTCACCAGATTTCTACTAGTTCTAGCTCTGTAACCAGTGGAATCTTAAATTCAAAACTTTTACAGTAGAATGTTACCATAGAGGGGGGTCCTACCTGGACCTTGCAAAGAACCTGGGGAGCTAGTTGTTCAAATGAGAAGCCATCCGATTTACTTCTGGAAGACCCCACTGGTCTATCAACTGACTGAAGACTTCCAGATGAAGAGAGCATTCCCTAGATGAAGAGAATGCTCTCTGCCCATGCCAGAATTTAGGAAAACTCCTTCATAGCCAGAGGCAAGAGCTGAAAGGGCCCAGAAAATTGTAACGAGTTCCAGAATATTTATGGGTAACTTCACCACCTAAAGTAACCAAACTCCTTGTGCTCTCTGGGTCCCCAGACTGTACCCCAACATGACAGATTTGCATCTGCCAAGATCACAGTCTAATTTGGATGGACAAAAGGTGCCCTCAGAACAATGGACAGATGATTGATCCACAAAAAAAGGAATTGACTTATTTAAGCATTCAAAACTGAAGAGGTCTCATGTGAAACCGAGCAAACGGAATCGCATCTAAGGCTGTTTATCACCAGACCAAAAACTTCCATACAAATAGCTACAGAAGGAGTAGGAGCTAACTTAAGATTTAAACAAGCTGAGAAAAATGTCTCTGTTCTGTCAAAGAAAGTGTCGTGGAGACTGAGTCAATAACTACAACCAGAAAAATAATCCTGGACTGAGGGGACAGAGAAGTTTGTAGAAACATAGAAACAGATAGTTTCCTTTCCAATCACGCTCTTGAAAAAACAACAAAAGTCTTTTGGTATGAAATTTGCTAAATTTACAGGTGGAGCCTGTACCATGAGATCATCCAGATAAGAAACCACTGAAACATCCTGAGCTCCTATCACAGAGAGACTCAAAACCTTCTAAATAAATTTTGGGAGCGGTAGTCAGACCATGGCGATCCCTGTAAATAGGGATATGAAGATAAGCATTCTTCAGATCTATAGAGGACAAGAACTGTCCTTGTTGAACAACAGGAAAAATAGTCAGAATAGTCTCCATCTTGAAAAAAGAAATGCAGAAGTATATCATGGCAAAGAACTCTCTGAGGATCTGAAAAAAAGAATTGTTGCTCTAAATAAAAATTGACCTAGGCTATAAGAAGATTGCCAAGACTATGCAGCACGGTGGGCAAGACCATACAGCAGTTTCACAGGACAGGCCTCGCCATGGTGGACCAAAGAAGAGGAGTGCACGTGGTCAGCATCATATCCAGAGGTTGTCTCTGGGAAATAGACGTATGAGTGCTGCCAGCATTGCTGCAGAGTTTGAAGGGATGGGGGGTCAGCCTGTCAGTGCACAGACCATACGCTGCACACTGCATCAAATTGGTCTGCATAGCTGTCGTCCCAGAAGGAAGCCTCTTCTAAAGATGATGCACAAGAAAGCCAGCAGTTTGCTGAAGACAAGCAGACTAAGGACATGGATTACTGGATTACCTGTCTTTCCCGATGAGACCAAGATAAACTTATTTGGTTCAGATGGTGTCAAGCGTGTGTGGCGGCAACCAGGTGAGGAGTACAAAGACAAGTGTGTCTTGCCTACAGTCAAGCATGGTGGTGGGAGTGTCATGGCTGGGCCTGCAGGAGTGCTGCCGGCACTGGGGAGCTACAGTTCATTGAGGGAACCATAAATTCTAACATGTACTGTGACATACTGAAGCAGAGCATGATCCGCTCCCTTCGGAGACTGGGCCACAGGGCAGTATTCCAACATGATAACGACCCCAAACACACCCTCAAGATGACCACTGCCTGCTAAAGAAGCTGAGGGGTATCCTCAAATGGAAAGTGGGGGAGAGCACAATGTCTCTAACATTCACCAGCTCCGTGATGTCGTCATGGACTCCATGCCCAAGAGGGTTAAGGCAGTGCTGGAAATTAACACTTTGGGGCCAATTTGGACATTTCCACTTAGGGATGTACTCACTTTTGTTGCCAATGGTTTAGACATTAATGGCTGTGTGTTGAGTTATTTTGAGGGTACATCAAATTTACACTGTTAAACAGGCTGTACACTCACTACTTTACATTGTAGCAAAGTGTAATTTCTTCAGTGTTGTCACATGAAAAGATATAACAACATATTTACAAAAATGTGAGGGATGTACTCACTTTTGTTAGATAGATATATATATATATATATATATATATACACACACATATATATATATACATATATATATATATATATATATATATATACACACACACACACATATATACATACACACAAAATTAAACCTAATTCCAGATTTAGACTCTGCAGTTGAATTTTTTCAGTCCAAACTCCTACAAGTTTGGAATTTGCATGCCCCGCTGCGTAAGGTGAGAGTAAAAGGAGCGCATATGAATTGGATCACAGCTGACCTCATTCAAATGTACCAGTTTCGGGATTCATTGTGGTCAAAGTTCACTGATGTATCACTGTGTATATAGACAATGGCAAAATATATGCACTAAACAAACAAAATTGGCCAAGGCCCAATATTTCTGTGAAAATCTGAAAAACAACATATCAAACCCTAGAAAGTTTTGGAAAGTCATAAATAACTTACACACTCCCCCAATCCACTCCCAACCCTCCACTGTCAAAGTGGACAACCAAACCCTGCAACTTCCCTTAGAAGTAGCAAATGCCTTTAACACTTATTTTGTCAGATGCTCCACCACCCGGATTGACAAACTAATAAATGACACACATCCTGAAGCTACAAATGTGGATCAGGCCCCAATAAATCTGCAAAGACCCAATATAGAGAAGTTCAATTTTAGACCTGTACCCATCAATGTCATTAAGAAACACCTTAAAAATCTAAAAATGAAAAACCAGTCTGGACCTGATCAAATCCCAGCAATGTTATTGAAGCTCAGTGCGCCGGCAATTGCTAAACCTGTCACAACCCTAATTAACGAATCCTTGGTGTCTGGATACATACCCAAACTTTGGAAGACTGCAAGAGTAGTGCCTATCCATAAAAGTGGTGAGTTAACCTTGGTTACTAACTATCGCCCAATATCATTGCTCCTAGTATTGTCAAAAATCTTAGAAAAATGCGTCCATACGCGACTATGTGAGTATTACCAACAATCTAACTATCTGACCCCTGTTCAATCAGGTTTTCGCCTGAATCACTCCACTACAACTGCCCTCCTAAAAGTTTGCAATGACATCCAAACTGGCATGGAACAAGGAGACCTAACTGGAGCTATTTTCCTTGATTTTGCAAAGGCCTCTGACACAGTAGACCACGACATACTACTGCTCAAACTAAAAAACTCAGGTATTGGTGATCGTCCGCTAACCTGGTTTAGATCATATGTATCGGATCGATCACAGTATGTCTCCATTTCTGACAGCAAACTCACCTAAATAAACTTAATACACTGTATAACTCGTTCTGCCGCTTTGTGCTACAATGTAACTACAGGACCCACCATTGTGACATGCTAAAAGAACTAAACTGGCTGTCGCTGGAATTCAGACGCACCCTCTATCTTTCAAGCCTTGCGTTTAAGAGCTTTTCTGGGAAGCTCTCACCCTACCTGAGCAAAATGCTCTCTCCAGCTGTTTCCACCTCCCATAACCTCCAATCCAGTACCAGCACATTATTTAGTCTGCCTCCATACAAAAAGAAAGCAGCTCGATCCTTCTTTTCCTACAGGGCACCACAATAATGGAACGACCTCCCGCACACTTTAAAACCTTCACCAAGCCTAAAATAATTTAATAGATCCCTCTTTGCATATATGCACCTGTCATGGTTGATTATATATTTCCTACCTGTTCTATGTTAAATTTTGCATATATTATGTATTATTATTGTACCCTATTGTATCAATGCAATGTTTTGTGGACCCAGGACATACTTGAAAATGAGAGAAATCTCAATGTATCCTTCCTGGTAAAATATTTTATAAAAAATAAAAATAAAAAGAGGAACAAGGGTCAATTTTAGAGAAAAAGAAATTCCTATAAAAAAGGTCCTAGGTGGGGCAAAAAAAACCTAGTATATACTATACACATTAACTTGTCTGATATTACACAATGTCAGTGTATAACATATATATATATATATATATATATATATTTATTAAAACATAAACATGTGTATAAATGCCTTCCAATATCAAAGAGCAGCTAAATGTGTGACAAGGATATAAGACTGAGCCCCTCAAAAAACCGTCTAATATCCCAATAAGAAAGTATAAAAAGGAAAGAGGGTTGTACACAGCGCTAGTCTGATAAAATTACGCAACATAAAATCAAATAATAAAGTAAATCATCCAATGATAAAATATTAAATAACAGAAATAGGTGCAAGAGTATGGAATGTCCCATAAAAGTCCAATACAACAAGGTATCCCAAAAATAAAGTCATCCTACTTACACACGTGACCTCAATCGTATGAGGTAAGATAAGGGACCAGAAAGTAGAGGAAATTCCTTCCACGTAGCTTGTCTAGCCGTGACGTCCTTGTTGTTGTGCAATCTTTGTGTCTTTAAAAAAAACGTGTCTCACAAAAAACAAAACATAAATGGAGAAACATAGTGTGATACAGTTTTTAATAGGTACGACATAAAAAACACATTAAAACTGGTGTCCCACTGGAATCTTACTCACACTTTTAAATCTCAATACAATATGAGGTATCCGAAATATTCAGCGAGTATGGGCAGCATTCCTCAGGAAAACAAAAACAGTTTCAATTCATCTGCATACGCTGCCACTGTCAGAATGATTTCTAACGAGTCAGAATAGTTAATACCGGGCTGTTCCGTATGTAAAGGATGAGCTGTCAAATAAAGTCCAAAAACTGAAGGACGATTATGACATAAAATACAGGATATGTAGAGTCAATTTACAAGACCCAGTGGCTTGGTGTCCCACCGTGTATAAACCTAACACGTTTCGAAGATGCAACTCTTCTTCCTAAGAGGTGATAGGACTTGCATGTGTATGTGTATATGTATATATATATATATATATATATATATATATATATATGAACATACAAACACATATATGTAACGTGAAAACTGCCTTGAAGTGAATCAAGGCATTTTTCACTTGCCAGTGTGTTTAAAACACGTTTGAACGAACATATAAAGGTGTGCAATATTGCTAAGTTTAGTTTAACACTAGCACAACACAGTGCAGTACTGTATTCAATTATGCAGACACTAGACAGGGATACAGATACTGTACAGATACTGTACAGTACAATATGCAGTACAGTAGTATGTGATGTACAGTATTGCTTATGATTCATGTACAGTATTTTGGGGACTGGGAGAAGGAGCATAAATTTTGTTTTCTCTTGTAAGGTGTATCCAGTCCACGGGTTCATCCATTACTTGTGGGATACCAATACCAAAGCTTTAGGACACGGATGAAGGGAGGGACAAGGCAGGTACTTAAACAGAAGGCACCACTGCCTGTAAGACCTTTCTCCCAAAAACAGCCTCTGAGGAAGCAAAAGCGAAGACCAAGTCGCCGCCTTACAAATCTGTTCAACAGAGGCCTCGTGTTTAAAAGCCCATGTGGAAGCTACCGCTCTAGTAGAATGAGCTGTAATTCTTTCAGGAGGCTGCTCACCAGCAGTCTCATAAGCTAAACGAATTATGCTTCTCAGCCAAAAAGAAAGAGAAGTTGCCGAAGCCTTTTGGCCTCTCCTCTTTCCAGAGACAACAAACAATGCAGATGTTTGACGAAGATCCTTAGTAGCTTGCAAATAAAACTTAAAAGCACGAACCACGTCAAGATTGTGTAACAGACGTTCCTTCTTTGAAGAAGGATTAGGACACAGTGACAGAACAACAATTTCCTGATTGATATTCCTATTAGATACTACCTTAGGAAGAAACCCAGGTTTGGTACGCAAAACTACCTTATCTGCATGGAAGATCAGATAAGGGGAATCACACTGCAAGGCAGATAACTCTGAAACTCTTCGAGCCGAAGAAATAGCTACTAAAAACAGAACCTTCCATGATAAGAGCTTAATATCTATGGAATGCCAGGGTTCAAACGGAACCCCTTGAAGAACCTTAAGAACTAAATTTAAACTCCATGGCGGAACAACAGGTTTAAACACAGGCCTGATTCTAAACAAAGCCTGACAAAACGCCTGAAAGTCTGGAACATCAGCCAGGCGCTTGTGTAAAAGAATAGACAGAGCAGAAATCTGTCCCTTTAAGGAACTAGCCGATAATCCCTTTTCCAATCCTTCTTGGAGAAAAGATAGTATCCTGGGAATCCTGACCTTACTCCACGAGTAACCCTTGGATTCACACCAATGAAGATATTTACACCATATCTTATGATATATTTTCCTGGTGACAGGCTTTCGAGCCTGAATCAAGGTATCAATGACCGACTCGGAGAAACCACGTTTTGATAAAATCAACCGTTCAATCACCAAGCAGTCAGACGCAGAAAAACTAAATTTGGATGTTTGAATGGACCTTGGAGTAGAAGGTCCTGTCTCAGCGGCAGAGTCCATGGTGGAAAGGATGACATGTCCACCAGATCTGCATACCAAGTCCTGCGTGGCCACGCAGGTGCTATCAAAATCTCAGAAGCTCTCTCCTGCTTGATCTTGGCAATCAGACGAGGGATGAGAGAAAATGGAGGAAACACATAAGCCAGGCTGAAGGACCAGGGCACTGCTAAAGCATCTATCAGCGTTGCCTGGGGATCCCTTGACCTGGACCCGTAACGAGGAAGCTTGGCGTTCTGACGAGACGCCATCAGATCCAGTTCTGGTTTGCCCCATAATTGAATCAGCTGGGCAAATACCTCCGGATGGAGCTCTCACTCCCCCGGATGAAAAGTCTGCCGACTTAGAAAATCCGCCTCCCAGTTCTCTACTCCTGGGATATTGATAGCATATAGATGGCAGGAGTGAACCTCCGCCCATAGAATTATCTTGGAAACTTCCATCATTGCCAGGGGACTCCTTGTTCCCCCTGATGGTTGATATAGGCTACAGTCATGATATTGTCCGACTGAAATCTGATGAACTTGACAGCAGCTAGCTGAGGCCAAGCCTGAAGAGCATTGAATATCGCTCTGAGTTCCAGAATGTTTATCGGAAGGAGGGCTTCATCCCGAGTCCACGAACCCTGAGCCTTCAGGGAGTTCCAGACCGTGCAAGGTTGCAGTGGTCTGAGATGTAGGCGGGCAAACGGAACTATGTCCATTGCCGCTACCATTAGGCCGATCATATCCATACACTGAGCCACTGACGGCCGAGAAGTGGAATGAAGAGCACGGCAGGAAGTTAGAAGCTTTGATATCCGGACCTCCGTCAGAAAAATCTTCATTTCTACTGAATCTATCAGAGTTCCTAGGAAGGAAACTCTTGTGGAGGGAGAAAGAGAACTCTTTTCTCTGTTCACTTTCCACCCGTGAGACCTCAGAAAAGCCAGAACAATGTCCGTATGGGACTTGGCGATTTGAAAAGTCGACGCCTGAATCAGAATGTTGTCTAGGTAAGGAGCCACTGCTATGCCCCACGGCCTTAGGGCCACCAGAAGGGACCATAGAACCTTCGTAAAGACTCTTGGCGCCGTGGCTAACCCGAAGGGAAGAGCCACAAACTGGTAATGCCTGTCTAGGAAGGCGAACCTTAGGAACTGATGATGCCCTCTGTGAATCGGAATGTGTAGATAAGCATCCTTTAAGTCCACGGTAGTCATATATTGACCCTCCTGGATCATAGGAAGGATGGGTCGGATTGTCTCCATTTTGAAGGATGGGACCCTGAGAAATTTGTTTAGGATTTGGAGATCCAAGATTGGTCTGAAAGTTCCCTCCTTTTTTGGGAACTATAAACAGGTTTGAATAGAAACCCTGTCCCTGTTCCTCCCTTGGAACTGGGTGGATCACTCCCATAACCAGTAGGTCTTGAACGCAATGTAAGAATGCCTCTCTCTTTATCTGGTTTGCAGATAATTGTGAGAGATGAAATCTCCCCTTTGGAGATGAACCTTTGAATTCCAGAAGATAACCCTGGGAAACAATCTCTAGTGCCCAGGGATCCTGGACGTCTCTTGCCCAAGCCTGGGCGAAGAGAGAAAGTCTGCCCCCTACTAGATCCGGTCCCGGATCGGGGCTACCCCTTCATGCTGTCTTAGAGGCAGCAGCAGGCTTCAAGTCTGGTTAGGTCTCCAGACTGGTTTGGACTGGGTGAAATTTCCCTCTTGTTTTGCATTAGAGGAAACCGAAACTGCGCCACCCTTGAAGTTTCGAAAGGAACGAAAATTATTCTGCTTGGTCCTTAATTTGCTGGACCTATCCTGAGGAAGGGCATGACCCTTTCCTCCAGTAATGTCAGAGATGATCTCCTTCAGACCAGGCCCGAATAGGGTCTGTCCCTTGAAGGGGATGTTAAGAAGCTTAGACTTTGAAGTAACGTCTGCTAACCAGGACTTAAGCCATAGCGCCCTGCGCGCCAGAATGGCAAAACCTGAATTCTTAGCCGTTAGCTTGGTTAAATGAAAAACGGCGTCAGAAATAAAGGCATTAGCTAACTTAAGAGCTTTAATCCTGTCTAAAATATCATCTAACGGGGTCTCCCCCTGTAGAGCCTCCTCAAGAGACTCGAACCAGAAAGCCGCCGCAGCAGTAACTGGGGCAATGCATGCAAGAGGCTGGAGAATAAAACCTTGATGTATAAAAATGTTCTTAAGGAGACCCTCCAATTTTTTATCCATAGGATCTAGGAAAGCACAACTGTCCTCGACGGGGATAGTTGTATGCTTCGCTAGGGTAGAGACTGCTCCCTCCACCTTAGGGACCGTCTGCCACGAGTCCCGTATGGCGGCATCTATGGGAAACATCTTTTTAAAAGCAGGAGGGGGAGAGAACGGCACACCTGGTCTATCCCATTCCTTAGTAATAATTTCTAAAAACCTCTTAGGGACTGGAAAAACATTAGTGTAAACAGGCACTGCAAAGTACTTGTCCATCTTACACAATTTCTCTGGAACTACAATGGGTTCACAGTCATCCAGAGTCGCTAAAACCTCCCTAAGCAATAAGCGGAGGTGTTCGAGCTTAAATTTAAACGCTGTCATTTCAGAATCAGACTGAAGCAACGCCTTCCCTGAATCTGAAATGTCACCCACAGATAGCTCTCCTGCCTCAGCTTCTGAGTATTGTGAGGGTATATCGGACACAGGTATTAAAGCGTCAGAAAGCTCTGTATTAGTTCTGGCCCCAGAGCTGTCTCGCTTTCCTTGTAACCCTGGCAGTTTGGACAATACCTCTGAGAGGGTAGCATTCATAACTGCCGCCATGTCCTGTAAGGTAAAATAATTAAGACGCGCTAGATGTACTTGGCGTCACTTGAGCGGGAGTTATAGGTTCTGACACATGGGGAGAGCTAGATGGCATAATCTCCCTTTTTTCAGTCAGAGAATCATCTGGACATAAATCTTTAACAGACATAATATGGTCTTTATAGTTTATAGAAATTTCAGTACATTTGGTACACATTCTAAGAGGGGGTTCCACAATGGCTTCCAAACATATTGAACAAGGAGTTTCCTCTATGTCAGACATGTTTAACAGACTAGTAATGAGACAAGCAAGCTTGGAAAACAGCAATTAAACAAAAAACGTTACTGTGCCTTTAAGAGACAAAAACTAGCACTGAAACTGCAAAACAGTGTAAAAATATAGTAAAGTCTTCGAACTTTTTACAGTGTGTGTAAGGGACTAAAGCAACATTGCACCTACTTGCAAATGGATGGTTAACCCCTTAGGCCCCAAACCGGATTTAAAAACGTCAACCACCGGTAAAAAAAACAGTTGAGCACCTTGCCACAGCTCTGCTGAGGCTCCTACCTGCCCTCAAATACGATTTGGTGAAGGAATAAACCCTTTATAATAGTCCTCAGATGCCAAAGGACTTCTCTAGGGAAGCTGGATGTCTCAGTCTGAATTAAAACAGCGCAGCTAGAGCGCGAAAATAGGCCCCTCCCACCATGTACTGGATGTCAGAGGGGCCTTAAGAAAATACTCCTAGGAGTATCTGACTAGCCATGTGGAAAACTAGGCCCCAAATAAAGATTTATCTCCCTCAGAGAAAAAACGTTCTATTTATGAAAACATGTTAACGTTTTGACACTAAATAATATTAACATGAGTATTACCCTGTTTTGTAAGCATGATCCCAGTCGTTAAATCACTGCATCAAGCTTACCTCAAATACACAAGGCTCTGTCAGCATTTTCTAGAACTTATTCATCTCTCTAGAAATAAAAATACTGAACATACCTCAAAGCAGGTAATCTGCAGACCGTTCCCCCAACTGACGTTTTCCCATACTCTTCAGTTATGTGTGAGAACAGCAATGGACCTTAGTTACAAACCGCTAAGATCATCAACCTCCAGGCAGAATTCTTCTTCTAATTTCTGCCTGAGAGTAAAACAGTACAACGCCGGTACCGTTTAAAAAACATAATTTATGCTTACCTGATAAATTTATTTCTCTTGTGGTGTATCCAGTCCACGGATCATCCATTACTTGTGGGATATTCTCCTTCCCAACAGGAAGCTGCAAGAGGATCACCCACAGCAGAGCTGTCTATATAGCTACTCCCCTAACTGCCACTACCAGTCATTCGACCGAAGACAAGCAAGAGAAAGGAGAAACTATAGGGTGCAGTGGTGACTGTAGTTTAAAAACAAAAAACACCTGCCTTAAAATGACAGGGCGGGCCGTGGACTGGATACACCACAAGAGAAATAAATTTATCAGGTAAGTATAAATTACTTGTGGGATACCAATACCAAAGCTATAGGACACAGATGAAGGGAGGGACAAGGCAGGCGCTTAAACGGAAGGCACCACTGCCTGCAAGACCTTTCTCCCAAAAAAAGCCTCAGAAGAAGCAAAAGTATAAAATTTATAGAATTTTGAAAAAGTATGAAGCGAAGACCAAGTCGCCGCCTTACATATCTAATCAACAGAAGCCTCATTTTTAAAAGCCCATGTGAAAGCTACCGCTCTAGTAGAATGAGCTGTAATCCTTTCAGGAGGCTGCTGGCCAGCAGTCTCATAAGCTAAGCGTATTATACTCCTTAGCCAAAAAGAAAGGGAGGTTGCCAAAGCCTTTTGGCCTCTCCTCTGTCCAGAGTAGACAACAAACAATGCAGATGTTTGACGAAAATCTTTAGTAGCTTGTAAATAAAACTTTAAAGCCCGAACCACGTCAAGATTGTGTAAAAAACTTTTACTTCCTTTTTTGAGGAAGGATTAGGACACAGTGACGGTACAACAATCTCCTGATTGATATTTTTATTAGATACAACCTTAGGTAAAAAAACAGGTTTGGTACGTAACACTACCTTATCTGCATGAAAAATGAGATAAGGGGAATCACATTGTAAAGCAGATAACTCCGAAACTCTTCGAGCCGAGGAGATAGCTACTAAAAACAGAACCTTCCATGATAAGAGCTTAATATCTATGGAATGCAAAGGTTCAAACGGAACCCCTTGAAGAACCTTAAGAACTAAATTTAAACTCCAAGGCGGAGCAACAGGTTTAAACACAGGCTTGATTCTGACTAAAGCCTGACAAAACGCCTGCACGTCTGGAACCTCAGCCAGACGTTTGTGCAAAAGAATAGACAGAGCAGAAATCTGTCCTTTTAAGGAACTAGCTGACAAACCCTTCTCCAACCCTTCTTGGAGAAAAGATAATATCCTAGGAATCCTGACCTTACTCCATGAGTAACCCTTGGATTCACACCAATGAAGATATTTACACCATATCTTATAATAGATTTTCCTGGTGACAGGCTTTCGCGCCTGTATTAAGGTATCAATGACCGACTCGGAGAAACCACGCTTTGATAAAATCAAACGTTCAATCTCCAAGCAGTCAGCCGAGAGAAATTAGATTTGGACGGTTGAAAGGACCCCGAAGTAGAAGGTCCTGCCTCAGATGCAGAGTCCATTGTGGAAAGGATGACATGTCCACCAGATCTGCATACCAAGTCCTGCGTGGCCACGCAGGTGCTATCAAAATTACCGATGCTCTCTCCTGTTTGATCTTGGCAATCAGACGAGGGAGCAGAGGAAACGGTGAAAACACATAAGCCAGGTTGAAGGACCAAGGCGCTGCTAGAGCATCTATCAGCGTTGCCTTGGGATCCCTGGACCTGGATCCGTAACAAGGAAGCTTGGCATTCTGGCGAGACGCTATGAGATCCAGTTCTGGTTTGCCCCAACGTTGAATCAACTATGCAAACACGTCAGGATGGAGCTCCCACTCCCCCGGATGAAAAGTCTGTCGACTTAGAAAATCTTCCTCCCAGTTCTCTACTCCTGGGATATGGATAGCTGATAGATGGCAAGAGTAAATCTCTGCCCATTGAATTATCTTTGAAACTTCCAACATCGCTAGGGAACTCCTTGTTCCCCCTTGATGGTTGATGTAAGCTACAGTCGTGATGTTGTCCGACTGAAATCTGATGAACCTCACTGCCGCTAGCTGAGGCCAAGCCGGAAGAGCATTGAATATCGCTCTTAGTTCCAGAATGTTTATTGGAAGGAATGCCTCCTCCTGAGTCCACAACCACTGAGCCTTCAGAGAGTTCCAGACTGCACCCCAGCCCAGAAGGCTGGCATCTGTTGTTACTATTGTCCAATCTGGACTGCGGAAGGTCATACCTTTGGACAGATGGACCCGAGATAGCCACCAGAGAAGAGAATCCCTGGTCTCTTGATCCAGATTTAGTAGAGGGGACAAAACTGTGTAATCCCCATTCCACTGACTGAGCATGCAGAGTTGCAGCGGTCTGAGATGTAGGCGGGCAAACGGAACTATGTCCATTGCCGCTACTATTTAGCCGATTACTTCCATACACTGAGCCACCGAAGGGCGAGAAGTATAATAAAGAACACGGCAGGAATTTAGAAGTTTTGACAATCTGTCCTCTGTCAGGTAAATCCTCATTTCTACAGAATTTATCAGAGTTCCCAGGAAGGAAACTCTTGTGAGAGGGGATAGAGAACTCTTCTTTTCGTTCACTTTCCACCCATGAGACCTCAGGAATGCCAGAACAATGTCCATATGAGACTTGGCAATTTGGAAATTCAACGCCTGTATCAGAATGTCGTCTAAGTAAGGGGCTACTGGTATGCCCTGCGGCCTTAGGACCGCCAGAAGTGACCGCAGAACCTTCGTAAAGATTCTTGGTGCCGTAGCTAACCCAAAGGGAAGAGCCCCAAACTGGTAATGCCCGTCTAGGAAGGCGAACCTGAGAAACCGATGATGATCTTTGTGTATCGGAATGTGAAGATAAGCATCCTTTAAGTCCACGGTAGTCATGTATTGACCCTCCTGGATCATAGGTAGGATGGTTCGAATAGTCTCCATCTTGAAAGATGTGACCCTGAGAAATTTGTTTAGGATCTTGAGATCTAAGATTGGTCTGAAGGTTCCCTCTTTCTTGGGAACCACAAAGAGATTTGAATAGAAGCCTTGCCCCTGTTCCTCCTTTGGAACTGGTGGCATAACTAGGTCTTGAACACAATGTAAGAATGCCTCTTTCTTTATCTGGTCTGCAGATAATTGTGAGAGGTGAAATCTTCCTTTTGGGGAAGAAGCTTTGAGGTCCAGAAGATATCCCTGGGACACAATTTCCAACGCCCAGGGATCCTGGACATCTCTTGCCCAAGCCTGGGCGAAGAGAGAAAGTCTGCCCCCTACTAGATCCGTTACCGGATCGGGGGCTGATCTTTCATGCTGTCTTAGAGGCAGCAGCAGGCTTCTTGGCCTGCTTACCTTTGTTCCAGGCCTGGTTAGGTCTCCAGACCGGCTTTGACTGGGCAAAATTTCCCTCTTGTTTAGCATTAGAGGGAGTTGATGCCGCGCTCGTCTTAAAGTTTCGAAAGGCATGAAAATTTGTTTGTTTGGTCCTTAATTTATTAGACCTATCCTGAGGAAGGGCATGACCTTTTTCTCCAGTAATATCATAAATGATCTCCTTCAGTCCAGGCCCGAATAGGGTCTGCCCTTGAAGGGAATGTTGAGAAGCTTAGACTTTGAAGTAACGTCTGCTAACCAGGACTTAAGCCATAGCGCCCTGCGCGCCAGAATGGCAAAACCTGAATTCTTAGCCGTTAGCTTGGTTAAATGAAAAACGGCGTCAGAAATAAAGGCATTAGCTAACTTAAGAGCTTTAATCCTGTCTAAAATATCATCTAACGGGGTCTCCCCCTGTAGAGCCTCCTCAAGAGACTCGAACCAGAAAGCCGCCGCAGCAGTAACTGGGGCAATGACCAGGATTTAAGCCATAGCGCTCTACGCGCCTGTATAGCAAAACATGAGTTCTTAGCCGTTAGTTTGGTTAAATGAACAACGGCGTCAGAAACAAATGAATTGGCTAGCTTAAGCGCTTTAAGCTTGTCAAGTATATCATCCAATGGAGTTTCTACCTGTAAGGCCTCTTCCAGAGACTCAAACCAGAAGGCCGCAGCAGCAGTGACCGGGGCAATGCATACAAGAGGCTGGAGAATAAAACCTTGTTGAATAAACATTTTCTTAAGGTAACCCTCTAACTTTTTATCCATTGGATCTAGGAAAGCACAACTGTCCTCGACGGGAATAGTTGTACGCTTAGCTAGGGTAGAAACTGCTCCCTCCACCTTAGGGACCGTTTGCCATAAGTCCCGTGTAGCGGCATCTATAGGAAACATTTTCTTAAAAATAGGAGGGGGAGAGAACGGTACACCTGGTCTATCCCATTCCTTAGTAATAATTTCTGAAAACCTTTTAGGTATTGGAAAAACATCAGTGTAAAAAGGCACTGCATAGTATTTATCCAATCTACACAATTTATCTGGCACTATAATGGTGTCACAGTCATCCAGAGTAGCTAAAACCTCCCTGAGCAACACGCAGAGGTGTTCAAGCTTAAATTTAAATGTAGACATATCAGAATCAGGTTGAATCATCTTCCCTGAGTCAGAAAAATCACCCACAGAAAGAAGCTCTCATGCCTCAGCTTCTGCATATTGTGAGGGGATATCAGACATAGCTACTAAAGCGTCAGAGAGCTCTGTATTTTTTCTAGTCCCAGAGCTGTCTCGCTTTCCTTGTAACCCTGGTAGTTTGGACAATACCGCTGTAAGGGTATGATCCATAACTGCCGCCATGTCTTGTAAAGTAAACGCCATGGGCACGCTAGATGTACTTGGCGCCACTTGAGCAGGAGTCCCTTGAGCGGGAGTCAAAGGTTCTGACACGTGGGGCGAAGTTAGTCGGCATAACTTCCCCCTTGTCAGTTTCCTCTGGTGATAAATCTTTTAAAGACAG
Source organism: Bombina bombina (assembly GCF_027579735.1). Classification (NCBI taxonomy): domain Eukaryota; kingdom Metazoa; phylum Chordata; class Amphibia; order Anura; family Bombinatoridae; genus Bombina; species Bombina bombina. The sequence goes on along the minus strand of NC_069499.1, from coordinate 177,774,040 downwards.
AATATGATCTTTATAACAAAGTAAAATCAGTACATTTGGTACACATTCTAAGAGGGGGTTCCACAATGGCTTCTAAACATAATGAACAAGGAGTTTCCTCTATGTCAGACATGTTTAAACAGACTAGCAATGAGACCAGCAAGCTTGGAAAACACTTTGATAAATGTAAACAAGCAAAAAATAAAAACGGTACTGTGCCTTTAAGAGAAACAAATTTTGTCAGAAATTGAAAAACTGATAAAAAGCAGTAAATCTTATGAAATTTATACAGTGTGTATAATAGACTAACAGAGCATTGCACCCACTTGCAAATGGATGATTAACCCCTTAGTTTCAAAACCGGATTAAAAAAACGATATAAACGTTTTTTTAACAGTCACAACAAACTGCCACCGCTCTGCTGTGGCCCTACCTGCCCATACAACGACTTCTGAAGGCACAAAAACCCTTTGTAAAGGTCCTAAGTGTTCAGGGAACTACTTCAGGGAAACTGGATGTCTCAAATTGCCAAATCTAATGCGCATTTAGGCGTGAAAATAGGCCCCTCCCAACCTGTATTCACAGTGAGAGGGCCTAACAAAACTAACCCTAGGCAAAATCTAGCCAGCCATGTGGAAAAAACTGGGCCCCAATAAAGTTTTATCACCAATATGTAGAAAAAAACATTTAAACACTTCCAGCAAACGTTATCTTATTTTCAGTAATGTGAGAAAGTAATAAGAATATTACCTTTTACAGCAAGCATGATACTAGTCGTTATTAAATCACTGTAATCAGGCTTACCTTAAATAAATCCGGTATTAACAGCATTTTCTAGCATATTCATTTCTCTAGAAAAATTTAATCTGCACATACCTCATAGCAGGAGACCCTGCACGCCATTCCCCCATCTAAAGTTACCTCAATTCTTCAGTTATGTGTGAGAACAGCAATGGATCTTAGTTACAACCTGCTAAGATCATCAAAAACCACAGGCAGACTCTTCATCAACTTTCTGCCTGAGGCTAAAACAGTACAACTCCGGTACCATTTGAAAATAACAAACTTTTGATTGAAGATAAACTACATAAATTCACCACATCTCTCTAGCTACTTCCTATCTTGTCGAGAGCTGCAAGAGAATGACTGGTAGTGGCAGTTAGGGGAGGAGCTATATAGACAGCTCTGCTGTGGGTGATCCTCTTGCAGCTTCCTGTTGGGAAGGAGAATATCCCACAAGTAATGGATGATCCGTGGACTGGATACACCTTACAAGAGAAATAAACTCTTGATTGAAGGTAACACTACACTAAGTCACCACTTATCTCTTGATACTTCCCTTGTCGAGAGTTGCAAGAGAATGACTGGAGGTGGGGGTTAGGGGAGGAGCTATATAGACAGCTCTGCTGTGGGTGTCCTCTTGCAACTTCCTGTTGGGAAGGAGAATATCCCACAAGTAATGGATGAACCCGTGGACTGGATACACCTTACAAGAGAAATATCAATTTCCTTAAATGACAGTTTCAGGAATGAGAAAAAAATGCAAACAAAATAACCCTCTGAAAACCAGAAGCAGAATGAAATAAAGACTTAAATAATGTCATAATCTGGGGCCAAGTATGACGCCCACAACTGACAAAATATTTTTTGGCGCCAAGAACGTCTGTAACAGACACGAGCGTTATAGATGACGCAACTACGTGAAAACTCTCGCCGTCAACTACGACACCGGAAATTACGTCATACAAACGTAATTCTCGCGCCATAAAAGTCTTACGCCAAAAATGACGCAATAAATTCTAGTATTTTTTTGCACCCGCGAGCCTAACAGCCCGCAATTTAGAAAAAAAGTCAAATGAAAAAATTTTCAGGTAAGAATTTTTTTTATTTAAATGCATTTCCCAAAAATGAAACTGACAGTCTGTAAGAAGGAAATATACTGATTAACCTGAATCATGGCAAGTATAAAACATATATTTAGAACTTTACATATAAAGTGCCAAACCATACCTGAGAGTGTCATAAATAAAATAAGACTTACTTACCAAGAGACACTCATCTACATATAGTAGATAGCCAAACCAGTACTGAAACGAGAATCAGCAGAGGTAATGGTATATAAGAGTATATCGTCGATCTGAAAAGGGAGGTAGGAGAAGAATCTCTACGACCGATAACAGAGAACCTATGAAATAGATCCCCGATAGGATGACCATAGCATTCAATAGGCAATACTCCCTTCACATCCCTCTCTCATTCACTGCACTCAGAGGAAAACCGGGCTTCAGCATGCTGTGAAGCGCATATCAACGTAGAAATCTAGCACAAACTTACTTCACCACCTCCATAGGAGGCAAAGTTTGTAAAACTGAATTGTGGGTGTGGTGGGGGGTGTATTTATAGGCATTTTGAGGTTTGGGAAACTTTGCCCCTCCTGGTAGGAATGTATATCCCATATGTCACTAGCTCATGGACTCTTGACAATTACATGAAAGAAATTGGGGATAGATGTTAATTTGAAAATTGTTTAAAATTACATGCCCTATCTGAATAATGAAAGTTTGCTTTGGACTAGACTGTCCCTTTAAGCAAGTTCCAGGAGCGTTAATAATACATAGAGCATCAGATGAGTGTTAACCCAGACGTGCACAAGAGACTAGGGCAAGCTAAAAAACTTGACATGCAAGTCATTGACATGCAAAAAAAAATAAATCAATGCGCGCAATCATGCCGATGCATGAAAGAAAAAAAAACAACAGAATTTATGCTTACCTGATAAATTACTTTCTCCAACGGTGTGTCCGGTCCACGGCGTCATCCTTACTTGTGGGATATTCTCTTCCCCAACAGGAAATGGCAAAGAGTCCCAGCAAAGCTGGTCACATGATCCCTCCTAGGCTCCGCCCACCCCAGTCATTCGACCGATGGACAGGAGGAAATATATATAGGAGAAACCATATGATACCGTGGTGACTGTAGTTAGAGAAAATAATTCATCAGACCTGATTAAAAAACCAGGGCGGGCTGTGGACCGGACACACCGTTGGAGAAAGTAATTTATCAGGTAAGCATAAATTCTGTTTTCTCCAACATTGGTGTGTCCGGTCCACGGCGTCATCCTTACTTGTGGGAACCAATACCAAAGCTTTAGGACACGGATGAAGGGAGGGAGCAAATCAGGTCACCTAAATGGAAGGCACCACGGCTTGCAAAACCTTTCTCCCAAAAATAGCCTCCGAAGAAGCAAAAGTATCAAATTTGTAAAATTTGGCAAAAGTGTGCAGTGAAGACCAAGTCGCTGCCTTACATATCTGGTCAACAGAAGCCTCGTTCTTGAAGGCCCATGTGGAAGCCACAGCCCTAGTGGAGTGAGCTGTGATTCTTTCAGGAGGCTGCCGTCCGGCAGTCTCATAAGCCAATCGGATAATGCTTTTAAGCCAAAAGGAAAGAGAGGTAGAAGTCGCTTTTTGACCTCTCCTTTTACCAGAATAAACAACAAACAAGGAAGATGTTTGTCTGAAATCTTTAGTAGCCTCTAAATAGAATTTTAGAGCACGGACTACGTCCAAATTGTGTAACAAACGTTCCTTCTTTGAAACTGGATTCGGACACAAAGAAGGTACAACTATCTCCTGGTTAATATTTTTGTTGGAAACAACTTTCGGAAGAAAACCAGGCTTAGTACGCAAAACCACCTTATCTGCATGGAACACCAGATAGGGCGGAGAACACTGCAGAGCAGATAACTCTGAAACTCTTCTAGCAGAAGAAATTGCAACCAAAAACAAAACTTTCCAAGATAATAACTTAATATCTACGGAATGTAAGGGTTCAAACGGAACCCCTTGAAGAACTGAAAGAACTAGATTTAGACTCCAGGGAGGAGTCAAAGGTCTGTAAACAGGCTTGATCCTAACCAGAGCCTGAACAAATGCTTGAACATCTGGTTCAGCTGCCAGTCTTTTGTGAAGTAAAAAAGATAAAGCAGAGATCTGTCCCTTCAGAGAACTTGCAGATAATCCTTTCTCCAAACCTTCTTGTAGAAAGGATAGAATCTTAGGAATTTTTATCTTGTTCCATGGGAATCCTTTAGATTCACACCAACAGATATATTTTTTCCATATTTTATGGTAAATTTTTCTAGTTACAGGCTTTCTAGCCTGAATCAGAGTATCTATTACAGAATCTGAAAACCCACGCTTTGATAAAATCAAGCGTTCAATCTCCAAGCCGTCAGTTGGAGGGAAACCAGATTCGGATGTTCGAATGGACCCTGAACAAGAAGGTCCTGTCTCAAAGGTAGCTTCCATGGTGGAGCCGATGACATATTCACCAGGTCTGCATACCAAGTCCTGCGTGGCCACGCAGGAGCTATCAAGATCACCGAGGCCCTCTCCTGATTGATCCTGGCTACCAGCCTGGGGATGAGAGGAAACGGTGGGAATACATAAGCTAGGTTGAAGGTCCAAGGTGCTACTAGTGCATCTACTAGGGTCGCCTTGGGATCCCTGGATCTGGACCCGTAGCAAGGAACCTTGAAGTTCTGACGAGACGCCATCAGATCCATGTCTGGAATGCCCCATAATTGAGTTATTTGGGCAAAGATTTCCGGATGGAGTTCCCACTCCCCCGGATGGAATGTCTGACGACTCAGAAAATCCGCTTCCCAATTTTCCACTCCTGGGATGTGGATCGCAGACAAGTGGCAGGAGTGATCCTCCGCCCATTGAATTATCTTGGTCACTTCTTTCATCGCCAGGGAAGTCCTTGTTCCCCCCTGATGATTGATATATGCAACGGTCGTCATGTTGTCTGACTGAAACCTTATGAATTTGGCCTTTGCTAGTTGAGGCCAAGCTCTGAGAGCATTGAATATCGCTCTCAGTTCCAGAATGTTTATCGGGAGAAGAGACTCTTCCCGAGACCATAGACCCTGAGCTTTCAGGGATTCCCAGACCGCGCCCCAGCCCACTAGGCTGGCGTCGGTCGTGACAATGACCCACTCTGGTCTGCGGAAGCTCATTCCCTGTGACAGATTGTCCAGGGTCAGCCACCAACGGAGTGAATCTCTGGTCTTTTGATCTACTTGAATCGTCGGAGACAAGTCTGTATAATCCCCATTCCACTGTCTGAGCATGCACAGTTGTAATGGTCTTATATGAATTTGTGCAAAAGGAACTATGTCCATTGTTGCAACCATCAATCCTATTACTTCCATGCACTGCGCTATGGAAGGACGAGGAACAGAATGAAGTACTTGACAAGAGCTTAGAAGTTTTGATTTTCTGACCTCTGTCAGAAAAATCCTCATTTCTAAGGAATCTATTATTGTTCCCAAGAAGGGAACTCTTGTTGACGGGGACAGAGAACTTTTTTCTTTGTTCACCTTCCATCCGTGAGATCTGAGAAAGGCTAGGACGATGTCCGTATGAGCCTTTGCTTTTGACAGGGACGACGCTTGAATCAGGATGTCGTCCAAGTAAGGTACTACTGCAATGCCCCTTGGTCTTAGAACCGCTAGAAGGGACCCTAGTACCTTTGTGAAAATCCTTGGAGCAGTGGCTAATCCAAATGGAAGTGCCATAAACTGGTAATGCTTGTCCAGAAAAGCGAACCTTAGGAACTGATGATGTTCCTTGTGGATAGGAATATGTAGGTACGCATCCTTTAAATCCACGGTAGTCATAAATTGATTTTCCTGGATAGTAGGTAGGATCGTTCGAATAGTTTCCATTTTGAACGATGGTACCCTGAGAAATTTGTTTAGGATCTTTAGATCCAAAATTGGTCTGAATGTTCCCTCTTTTTTGGGAACTATGAACAGATTGGAATAAAATCCCATTCCTTGTTCTCTTATTGGAACTGGATGTATCACTCCCATCTTTAACAGGTCTTCTACACAATGTAAGAATGCCTGTCTCTTTATTTGGTTTGAAGATAATTGAGACCTGTGGAACCTTCCCCTTGGGGGTAGTTCCTTGAATTCCAGGAGATAACCTTGAGAAACTATTTCTAGCGCCCAAGGATCCTGAACATCTCTTGCCCAAGCCTGAGCAAAGAGAGAAAGTCTGCCCCCCACTAGATCCGGTCCCGGATCGGGGGCTATCCCTTCATGCTGTTTTGGTAGCAGTGGTAGGCTTCTTGGCCTGTTTACCCTTGTTCCAGCCTTGCATTGGTTTCCAGGCTGGTTTGGGTTGTGAAGTATTACCCTCTTGCTTAGAGGATACAGAATTAGAGACTGGTCCGTTTCTGCGAAAGGGACGAAAATTAGGCTTATTATTAGCCTTAAAAGACCTATCCTGTGGGAGGGCGTGGCCCTTTCCCCCAGTGATGTCTGAAATAATCTCTTTCAAATCAGGTCCAAATAATGTTTTACCTTTGAAAGGAATGTTAAGCAATTTTGTCTTGGAAGACACATCCGCTGACCAAGACTTTAGCCAAAGCACTCTGCGCGCCACGACAGCAAACCCTGAATTTTTCGCCGCTAATCTAGCTAATTGCAAAGCGGCATCTAAAACAAAAGAGTTAGCCAATTTAAGTGCTTGAACTCTGTCCATAACCTCCTCATACGAAGATTCTTTACTGAGCGATTTTTCTAGTTCCTCGAACCAGAAACACGCTGCCGTAGTGACAGGAACAATGCATGAAATTGGTTGTAGAAGGTAACCTTGCTGTACAAAAATCTTTTTAAGCAAACCCTCTAATTTCTTATCCATAGGATCTTTGAAAGCACAACTATCTTCGATAGGAATAGTAGTGCGTTTGTTTAGAGTAGAAACCGCCCCCTCGACCTTGGGGACTGTCTGCCATAAGTCCTTTCTGGGGTCGACTATAGGAAATAATTTCTTAAATATAGGGGGGGGGGGACAAAAGGTATGCCGGGCCTTTCCCACTCTTTATTTACTATGTCCGCCACCCGCTTGGGTATAGGAAAAGCGTCGGGGGGCACCGGAACCTCTAGGAACTTGTCCATCTTACATAATTTCTCTGGAATGACCAAATTGTCACAATCATCCAGAGTAGATAACACCTCCTTAAGCAGTGCGCGGAGATGTTCTAATTTAAATTTAAATGTCACAACATCAGGTTCAGCTTGATGAGAAATTTTTCCTGAATCTGAAATTTCTCCATCAGACAAAACCTCCCTCATGGCCCCTTGAGATTGGTGTGAGGGTATGTCAGAACAGTTATCATCAGCGTCCTCTTGCTCTTCAGTGTTTAAAACAGAGCAATCGCGCTTTCTCTGATAAGTAGGCATTTTGGATAAAAGATTTGCTATGGAGTTATCCATTACAGCCGTTAATTGTTGCATGGTAATAAGTATTGGCGCACTAGATGTACTAGGGGCCTCCTGTGTGGGCATAACTGGTGTAGACACAGTAGGGGATGATGTAGTATCATGTTTACTCCCCTCATTTGAGGAATCATCTTGGGCAATATCATTATCTGTTGCATTACTGTCCTTAGCCAAAATTGAAAAAAGGCGAGTCGGGGCCACAGGCTTAAGAACTTAAAAGGGTAATTTTATTGCCATACAAATTAAAATGGTGATATTCACAGCAAAAAACATAACAGGTCAGATCTGAGACAGCAGCGGTCTGACATGTTTCAGCTCACTGCCTTAATCATAGACCGTGCTGTCTCAGATACACAGCCTCCTTAAATTACAAAATCACAGTGACGTGCAATGTCTAAGTTTAACTCTTTGATTACCTGCTGACACATATATACATGTTCTGTAATCTAATGCAAAAGGACATATAGGTATTAAGATTCTGCAGAACATTACTTAGCAATAGAAATATAAGGTTATTGTAAACATGTTAAATAAACAATCTATCAGTTAAAGCAATATTCAATCTATTTTGTAACAGATCATTCACAAACGTTGCTTAGAGTTCCACAACCAGTTTCTGTGGGTTTATAAAGCTAAGAAGTGTCACTTTTTGTAATTAACCTTATGACAGTTTAAAGAGAAATTATCTCAATACTTCTTATTATATTTATATATTTCTTAGCTTAATCCCTACTAGTTCTGTTTGGGTTTCCTCATGATAACTTGGCAGTGTTTAGGGAACTTAACTCCATTTTTTGATTTATAAAATTAGTTTGCGCTAAACTAGATTTATTTTTAACTTATTATCTCTCTCAATTTGATGTCTATTGCGGTTATAAGAAAAAGACAGAAACTAGGGAAAGGGGGTATAAAGTAAGATTCATGAATATTATTATACATTAGTGGGACCACTTGACAGTATATACAAGACCAGAGTAAGCACATATATCCAAAAAGTGCCTATTTTGTTTAGCATCATAAATTAAGAAAAATAGAAATATATTTCATTGCGGCTAATACCGAAAGAATTATCTCCAGCAGTTTATAAGGTCAGTATGTATATTTAGGCCCCTAGGGGCCCTTGTATCCAATTTGAAGATCCAAAATGCCTCGCGCATGCGAAGCAGTTTGTCTCTATCACCCCCTCTACTGGGGACTTTAACCCATTCAATAATTTGCCACGATAGATTGTTAGTGCTACTATTGTGACAAAATTTGAAGTGTCTCGCTACTTGTGAGTCTGGATCTTCTGATTTGATATCATAGATATGTTCTTTTATCCGCTCTCTAGCTTCCCTTGTAGTAAGACCTACATACTGTTTTAAACACAGTACACATTTTCTGTGCACACAGCAGCAGGCTTGTTAAAGGGTGTTTTGAAATTATTTTGTGTTTTTTATTTGCCATACGTCCTCCATATATTATAGATAAATATGGATAACACACAGCAACAAGTTAATCTCTTTTCCTTACGTGCTATACAAGATTGTGATGCAAAAAGACCCTCATTAGAGGATTTATTCTCTGTTAACATGAGAATACAAGACATAGGAGATATCTTTCAAATCATGGAGAACAAATTAGTGAAAGAGTATAGATTATGGTGGGACATTAGATCACTAGAAAAATATTTATCTCTGAATATGATCCCCAGAGGGCTGCGTCTAAAGAAACATCCAACTTTTCAAGTGGATATATCAGACAAAGAGTTTATGGTAGCCTGGAATAACATACTTTCAGAATGCTCACTTAAATGGATGCGCATCATAATCATACACAAAGAAAAACAGCATGCACAATTGAAAGAAGAAATCTCAGAACTCCAACAAGAGCTCAATAAATTTATAGAGCACAAAGATTACATACAACTAGACAGCATTCTAGACAAAACGATTACAGAGGTAAAGACAGAAATTGACATAACTAAACAAGGAAAATTTGAAAGGGATTCTTTGGACTATAAATTGAATACAGTTTACAATTGGAAACATGACAGAACAAGTAAGAGAACATCAAGATCAAGATCAAGGAGAAGAAATAGAAGACGAGTCACATTCTCGGACACAGATGGAGAATCAGGAGAAGATAGAGACTTTCAAACTAACTCTACCATACTCACAGAGGCATGCAGTAATCAGCAGAGAATATATGAGAGTCAATCTAATACACATAATACACACATAGAACCCAGTAATGCATCTAATGCAGCCTATAGTAACCAACATGTCACAGGTGCAATAGGAGGGATTCTAAGATCTAATGAGCCCCCAATAACACAAGCAAAGAACAAAAATAAATACCAATTGCAACCCACCTATGATAGCATTCCACCTATGATAGCATTATAGAAACAGCCGATAAAGATAGGCAGGTTTTTCAAAGGGACCAGCCCAACCTAAAAGGAGGAGGAGGCCACACAAGAGGGGGGGGGGGGAAACGCAGGGACAAACAGGTACACACTGAGACCCCAAATAAAACAGAAGAACAAGTACAAGATTTAACCATCCTGAATCTTTCAAAAACAGACCTAGATGAAGAGGAAGAAAAAGTACTGAAATATGGCCTAGGATTTGTTCCCTCTACCAATTTTAATCTCTTTGAGACATTGCTAGATTTAAACAAATTTGTGAGAAATCTAACTGTCAAGAAATGCTTCAAAGAGAGTAGAATTGAAGAAAACACTTTTGATACATGTGAGGTAGGGTCTAATGTGTATGATAATGTTGAATTTAGTGAGGCTACTGATTATCTATCCCTATTAGATTTAGAAATGGAGTCATCTCAAGGAGAAAATATTAAAGTAAAGTTTAAACCGACTTCAGTATTTTACCCTACAGGAAAAAGAGGAATCTATTTAGAATCCTTTCATAAACGTGTAGAGGCAGAACTACATAAACTGCAGGAATCTGTTGTAAGGGAACATGAAAGATCTAACAACCTGACAAAATTAGAACAGGAAGCCATACAGAGGCTCAAGTCCAAACATGATATTGTGATTCGTAGAAGTGACAAAGGAGGCAACATCGTTGTCTTAGACAAACAGGATTACATCCTAGAAGCAGAAAGGCAATTAAGTCAAACAGAGGTATATGAGAAACTAAGTTTTGACCCTACTAGTGCATTCCAGCTAAGCTTAAGACAGATCCTTGATGATGGGAATGAATTAGGCATTATGGATGACGATACTAAGGCATATTTATGGGTTAAAAACCCCAGAATTCCTATATTCCACCATCTCCCCAAGACACACAAGGGTCTTGACAATGTCCAGGGACGCCCTATTGTCTCTGGCATTGGATCCTTGTTGGAACCCTTGGGAAGATGGATGGAAGGTATTCTACAGCCTCTCGTTAAAATTCTTCCCTCATTTCTTAAGGATACAAAGCATTTACTGGTCCTGACAAAAGACATCAATTGGAAACCAGAATTCTCATGGTTGACTATTGATGTAGTTAGCCTATACTCAACCATACCATTAGACAAAGGTATGGTTGCTGTGGCATACTTCCTGGATAAATATACAGGTTACAGTAATACAGATAAAGACTTCATACTAAGAGTTCTTTTTTTCTTGTTAACGCACAATTATTTCTCCTTTGGTGGCAGCTTCTACTTGCAAAGAAGAGGTACAGCGATGGGGGCCACTTTTGCCCCCTCATTTGCAAACTTATATATGGGGTGGTGGGAGCTATCCCATATATATGGAGAGAGCTGCAGCCAGAGGAGAAATATTGTGATGTACCGGAGATTCATAGATGATCTCCTCCTAATATGGAGGGGATCGTCTGAGGAAGGCACCAAATTTGTGGAAAGCCTCAATGACAACGATGTTGGTCTGAGCTTTACAAGTAATGCAAGTAAAACAAGTATTGAATATTTGGACCTCACACTCTCCAGTGAAGGTAGTAAAGTAGTCACTAAACTACATAGGAAACAGATAGCAGGTAATAGCATTTTGCATGCTAAAAGTATGCACCCTAAACACACAAGCTTTGGCATACTTAAAGGAGAATTCATTCGTTTACGAAGGAATTGCTCTTCAATATCAGAGTATCATAATATGGCCAGGGACTTCAAAGAGAGGTTTTTACAGAGAGGATTCTCTAGGAAGCTAATCACTAAAGCATACAATATAGTATCTAGAATGGATAGAGATCAAATGCTCAATACGAATAGAGCGCACAAAGATAAAAAGATGATCAACGTACCAATGTTTGTAACAAATTATAGCAAGCAATTTGATCAGATTGCAAACATTATTCATGATTGCCTACCGATCCTTAAAGGAGATTGAGATCTCTATGATATAGTACAAAAAGGATGTAAATGCATCCCAAAAAAAAACAAAACCCTGGGGAACATTTTGGCCCCAAGTGAAATTAAAATAAATCCACAAAGACCCACAAGCTGGCTGGAATGCAAGGGCCACTATAGATGTGGTGCTGCGAGATGCAAAGCTTGCTCCTACACCCGAATTGGTAAAACTTTTCAATCAAAATACACACAAAGGGTGTTTACTATGGATGCATGCACTAACTGTCGCAGCACACATGTAGTATACCTAGTAACATGCCAAGAATGTTTAAAACAGTATGTAGGTCTTACTACAAGGGAAGCTAGAGAGCGGATAAAAGAACATATCTATGATATCAAATCAGAAGATCCAGACTCACAAGTAGCGAGACACTTCAAATTTTGTCACAATAGTAGCACTAACAATCTATCGTGGCAAATTATTGAATGGGTTAAAGTCCCCAGTAGAGGGGGTGATAGAGACAAACTGCTTCGCATGCGCGAGGCATTTTGGATCTTCAAATTGGATACAAGGGCCCCTAGGGGCCTAAATATACATACTGACCTTATAAACTGCTGGAGATAATTCTTTCGGTATTAGCCGCAATGAAATATATTTCTATTTTTCTTAATTTATGATGCTAAACAAAATAGGCACTTTTTGGATATATGTGCTTACTCTGGTCTTGTATATACTGTCAAGTGGTCCCACTAATGTATAATAATATTCATGAATCTTACTTTATACCCCCTTTCCCTAGTTTCTGTCTTTTTCTTATAACCGCAATAGACATCAAATTGAGAGAGATAATAAGTTAAAAATAAATCTAGTTTAGCGCAAACTAATTTTATAAATCAAAAAATGGAGTTAAGTTCCCTAAACACTGCCAAGTTATCATGAGGAAACCCAAACAGAACTAGTAGGGATTAAGCTAAGAAATATATAAATATAATAAGAAGTATTGAGATAATTTCTCTTTAAACTGTCATAAGGTTAATTACAAAAAGTGACACTTCTTAGCTTTATAAACCCACAGAAACTGGTTGTGGAACTCTAAGCAACGTTTGTGAACGATCTGTTACAAAATAGATTGAATATTGCTTTAACTGATAGATTGTTTATTTAACATGTTTACAATAACCTTATATTTCTATTGCTAAGTAATGTTCTGCAGAATCTTAATACCTATATGTCCTTTTGCATTAGATTACAGAACATGTATATATGTGTCAGCAGGTAATCAAAGAGTTAAACTTAGACATTGCACGTCACTGTGATTTTGTAATTTAAGGAGGCTGTGTATCTGAGACAGCACGGTCTATGATTAAGGCAGTGAGCTGAAACATGTCAGACCGCTGCTGTCTCAGATCTGACCTGTTATGTTTTTTGCTGTGAATATCACCATTTTAATTTGTATGGCAATAAAATTACCCTTTTAAGTTCTTAAGCCTGTGGCCCCGACTCGCCTTTTTTCAATTTTGGCTGAGGATTTCATGCAGACTTGCAGAGGTCTGCTGGCGGTTAGCGGGGAGCTCCACAATTGGATGCTGTGCTAAAGAAGGAGCCGAGTAGATTGGTCACGCCTGGTTGTGACGAAGGATTACAGGAGGGTTCAGACAAGGAAGACAGACCGAGACCGGGAGACTATGCAGCAATTGCAAATACCGGAGGATTAAGGTACTGTGCATACTTCAATTTAATACACTGCCCTCATATATCCACTGGATTCTGGATCTGCAGTTTAGTTTGAGCGCTATATCGGGACTGTTTGTATATGCCATTACTGTCCTTACTTTATGTGATAATTGTGCCATAGTGTCCAAACAAATTTAAATGGGGAGACACATTGGCTTTCATACATATAGAACATAGCTTATCTGATGGTACAGACATGTTAAACAGGCTTAAACTTGTCAACAAAGCACAAAAAACGTTTTAAAATAAAACCGTTACTGTCACTTTAAATTTCAAACTGAAAACACTTTATTACTGAATATGTGAAAAAGTATGAAGGAATTGTTCAAAATTCACCAAAATTTCACCACAGTGTCTTAAAGCATTAAAAGTATTGCACACCAAATTTCAGAGCTTTAACCCTTAAATTAACGGAACCGGAGCCGTTTTTACATTTAACCCCTATACAGTCCCAGAATGAGGCTCTGTCTATAACTAGAAAGGCCCCCATCTGAAAAAGGTGTCCAACACAGTGCCTGCCGTTTTTCTAAACGTTCCCCAAGATTATAATACCAATAATTAGTTAGAATCTGCATAATATGCCTAGTAAAGCAATTGTTTAGCCCAGAAAAATGTCTACCAGTTTTTAAGCCCTTTTTGAAGCCCTTTATTCTTTTATGTTTAACTAAGAAAATGGCTTACCGGTCCCCATGAGGGGAAATGACAGCCTTCCAGCATTACATGGTCTTGTTAGAAATATGGCTAGTCATACCTTAAGCAGAAAAGACTGCTAACTGTTTCCCCCAACTGAAGTTACTTCATCTCAACAGTCCTGTGTGGAAACAGCAATCGATTTTAGTTACTGTCTGCTAAAAATCATCTTCCTCTTACAAACAGAAATCTTCATCCTTTTCTGTTTCAGAGTAAATAGTACATACCAGCACTATTTTAAAATAACAAACACTTGATAGAAGAATAAAAAACTACATTTAAACACCAAAAACTCTTAACCATCTCCGTGGAGATGTTGCCTGTGCAACGGCAAAGAGAATGACTGGGGTGGGCGGAGCCTAGGAGGGATCATGTGACCAGCTTTGCTGGGACTCTTTGCCATTTCCTGTTGGGGAAGAGAATATCCCACAAGTAAGGATGACGCCGTGGACCGGACACACCAATGTTCGAGAAAAACAACCACCATCAAGTTGACGCCTGAAAAATGAAAAGAAAGTCATTCCTTCTGAGATTTAGAATTAGGACACAAGGAAGGAACAACAATCTCCTGATTACTGTGCCGATCAGAAACAACCTTAGGAAGAAATCCTAATTTAGTACGTAAAACTACCTTATCAGAATGAAAAATAAGGTAAGGGGACTCATACTGCAATGCCGAGAGCTCTGACACTCTGCGAGCCGAAGAAATAGCAACAAGAAATAAAGCTTTCCAAGATCACAATTAAATATCTAAGGAATGCATAGGTTCAAATGGAGCCCCTTGAAGAACTTTAAGAACTAAATTCAGACTCCATGGAGGAGTAACTGGTTTGAACACAGGCCTGATCCTGACCAAGGCCTGACAAAAACATAATTTATGCTTACCTGATAAATTCCTTTCTTCTGTAGTGTGATCAGTCCACGGGTCATCATTACTTCTGGGATATTACTCCTCCCCAACAGGAAGTGCAAGAGGATTCACCCAGCAGAGCTGCATATAGCTCCTCCCCTCTACGTCACTCCCAGTCATTCGACCAAGGACCAACGAGAAAGGAAAAGCCAAGGGTGAAGTGGTGACTGGAGTATAAATTAAAAAATATTTACCTGCCTTAAAAACAGGGCGGGCCGTGGACTGATCACACTACAGAAGGAATTTATCAGGTAAGCATAAATTATGTTTTCTTCTGTTAAGTGTGATCAGTCCACGGGTCATCATTACTTCTGGGATACCAATACCAAAGCAAAAGTACACGGATGACGGGAGGGATAGGCAGGCTCTATATACAGAAGGAACCACTGCCTGAAGAACCTTTCTCCCAAAAATAGCTTCCGATGAAGCAAAAGTGTCAAATTTGTAAAATTTGGAAAAAGTATGAAGCGAAGACCAAGTTGCAGCCTTGCAAATCTGTTCAACAGAGGCCTCATTCTTGAAGGCCCAAGTGGAAGCCACAGCTCTAGTAGAATGAGCTGTAATTCTTTCAGGAGGTTGCTGTCCAGCAGTCTCATAAGCTAAACGAATTATGCTACGAAGCCAAAAAGAAAGAGAGGTAGCGGAAGCTTTTTGACCTCTCCTCTGCCCAGAATAAATGACAAACAGAGAAGACATTTGTCGAAATTCCTTAGTTGCCTGTAAGTAAAATTTTAGAGCACGGACTACATCCAGGTTGTGCAGTAGACGTTCCTTCTTTGAAGAAGGATTTGGGCATAAAGAAGGAACAACAATCTCTTGATTGATATTCCTGTTAGTAACTACCTTAGGTAAGAACCCAGGTTTAGTACGCAGGACTACCTTATCCGAATGAAAAATCAAATAAGGAGAATCACAATGTAAGGCTGATAATTCAGAGACTCTTCGAGCCGAGGAAATAGCCATTAAAAATAGAACTTTCCAAGATAACAACTTTATATCAATGGAATGAAGGGGTTCAAACGGAACGCCCTGTAAAACATTAAGAACAAGGTTTAAACTCCATGGTGGAGCAACAGTTTTAAACACAGGCTTAATCCTGGCCAAAGCCTGACAAAAAGCCTGGACGTCAGGAACTTCTGACAGACGTTTGTGTAACAGAATGGACAGAGCTGAGATCTGTCCCTTTAATGAACTAGCAGATAAACCCTTTTCTAAACCTTCTTGTAGAAAAGACAATATCCTAGGAATCCTAACCTTACTCCAAGAGTAACCTTTGGATTCACACCAATATAGGTATTTACGCCATATCTTATGGTAAATCTTTCTGGTAACAGGTTTCCTAGCCTGTATTAAGGTATCAATAACTGACTCAGAAAACCCACGTCTTGATAAAATCAAGCGTTCAATTTCCAAGCAGTCAGCTTCAGAGAAGTTAGATTTTGATGTTTGAAGGGACCCTGTATCAGAAGGTCCTGTTTCAGAGGTAGAGACCAAGGTGGACAGGATGACATGTCCACCAGGTCTGCATACCAAGTCCTGCGTGGCCACGCAGGTGCTATTAGAATCACTGATGCTCTCTCTTGTTTGATTCTGGCAATCAATCGAGGAAGCAACGGGAAGGGTGGAAACACGTAAGCCATCCTGAAGTCCCAAGGTGCTGTCAGAGCATCTATCAGGACTGCTCCTGGATCCCTGGATCTGGACCCGTAACGAGGAAGCTTGGCGTTCTGTCGAGACGCCATGAGATCTATCTCTGGTTTGCCCCAACGTCGAAGTATTTGGGCAAAGACGTCCGGATGAAGTTCCCACTCCCCCGGATGAAAAGTCTGACGACTTAAGAAATCCGCCTCCCAGTTCTCCACTCCCGGGATGTGGATTGCTGACAGGTGGCAAGAGTGAGACTCTGCCCAGCGAATTATCTTTGATACTTCCATCATAGCTAGGGAGCTTCTTGTCCCTCCCTGATGGTTGATGTAAGCTACAGTCGTGATGTTGTCCGACTGAAACCTGATGAACCCCCGAGTTGTCAACTGGGGCCAAGCCAGGAGGGCATTGAGAACTGCTCTCAATTCCAGAATGTTTATTGGCAGGAGACTCTCCTCCTGACTCCATTGTCCCTGAGCCTTCAGAGAATTCCAGACGGCACCCCAACCTAGAAGGCTGGCGTCTGTTGTTACAATTGTCCAGTCTGGTCTGCTGAATGGCATCCCCCTGGACAGATGTGGCCGAGAAAGCCACCATAGAAGAGAATTTCTGGTCTCCTGATCCAGATTCAGAGAAGGGGATAAGTCTGAGTAATCCCCATTCCACTGACTTAGCATGCACAGTTGCAGTGGTCTGAGGTGTAAGCGTGCAAAGGGTACTATGTCCATTGCCGCTACCATTAAGCCGATTACCTCCATGCATTGAGCCACTGACGGGTGTTGAATGGAATGAAGGGTGCGGCAAGCACTTTGAAGTCTTGTTAGCCTGTCCTCTGTCAGGTAAATCTTCATTTCTACAGAATCTATAAGAGTCCCCAGGAAGGGAACTCTTGTGAGTGGAACGAGTGAACTTTTCTTTTCGTTCACCTTCCATCCATGTGACCTTAGAAATGCCAGCACTAACTCTGTATGAGACTTGGCAGTTTGAAAGCTTGAAGCTTGTATCAGAATGTCGTCTAGGTATGGAGCTACCGAGATTCCCCGCGGTCTTAGTACCGCCAGAAGAGCACCCAGAACCTTTGTGAAGATTCTTGGAGCTGTAGCCAATCCGAATGGAAGAGCCACAAACTGGTAATGCCTGTCTAGGAAGGCAAACCTTAGGTACCGATAATGATCTTTGTGAATCGGTATGTGAAGGTAAGCATCTTTTAAATCTACAGTGGTCATGTACTGACCCTCTTGGATCATAGGTAAAATTGTCCGAATAGTCTCCATCTTGAACGATGGAACTCTTAGGAATTTGTTTAGGATCTTTAAGTCCAGGATTGGTCTGAAAGTTCCCTCTTTTTTGGGAACCACAAACAGATTTGAGTAAAACCCCTGTCCCTGTTCCGATCGTGGAACTGGATGGATTACTCCCATTAACAAGAGCTCTTGTACGCAGCGTAGAAACGCCTCTTTCTTTGTCTGAATTGTTGACAATCTTGACAGATGAAATCTCTCTCTTGGAGGAGAGTATTTGAAGTCCAGAAGGTATCCCTGAGATATTATCTCTAGCGCCCAGGGATCCTGAACATCTCTTGCCCAAGCCTGGGCGAAGAGAGAAAGTCTGCCCCCCACTAGATCCGATCCCGGATCGGGGGCCCTCAATTCATGCTGTTTTAGGGGCAGCAGCAGGTTTCCTAGTCTGCTTGCCCTTGTTCCAGGACTGGTTAGGTTTCCAGCTTTGTCTGTAGCGAGCAACAGCTCCTTCCTGTTTTGGTGCAGAGGAAGTTGATGCTGCTCCTGCTTTGAAATTACGAAAGGAACGAAAATTAGACTGTCTAGTCTTGGCTTTGTCCTGAGGCAGGGCATGGCCTTTACCTCCTGTAATGTCAGCGATAATCTCTTTCAACCCGGGCCCGAATAAGGTCTGCCCTTTGAAAGGTATATTAAGCAATTTAGACTTAGAAGTAACATCAGCTGACCAAGATTTTAGCCACAGCGCCCTGCGTGCCTGAATGGCGAATCCTGAATTCTTCGCCGTAAGTTTAGTAAGATGTACTACGGCCTCCGAAATGAATGAATTAGCTAGTTTAAGGACTCTAAGCCTGTCCGTAATGTCGTCCAGAGTAGCTGAACCAATGTTCTCTTCCAGAGACTCAATCCAGAATGCCGCTGCAGCCGTGATCGGCGCAATGCATGCAAGGGGTTGCAAAATAAAACCTTGTTGAACAAACATTTTCTTAAGGTAACCCTCTAACTTTTTATCCATTGGATCTGAAAAAGCACAGCTATCCTCCACCGGGATAGTGGTACGCTTAGCTAAGGTAGAAACTGCTCCCTCCACCTTAGGGACCGTTTGCCATAAGTCCCTTGTGGTGGCGTCTATTGGAAACATTTTTCTAAATATCGGAGGGGGTGAGAACGGCACACCGGGTCTATCCCACTCCTTAGTAACAATTTCAGTAAGTCTCTTAGGTATAGGAAAAACCTCAGTACTCGTCGGTACCGCAAAATATTTATCCAACCTACACATTTTCTCTGGTATTGCAACTGTGTTACAATCATTCAGAGCCGCTAACACCTCCCCTAGTAATACACGGAGGTTTTCCAGTTTAAATTTAAAATTTGAAATATCTGAATCCAGTCTGTTTGGATCAGAACCGTCACCCACAGAATGAAGTTCTCCGTCCTCATGTTCTGCCACCTGTGACGCAGTGTCTGACATGGCCCTAATATTATCAGCGCACTCTGTTCTCACCCCAGAGTGATCACGCTTACCTCTTAGTTCTGGTAATTTAGCCAAAACCTCAGTCATAACAGTAGCCATATCCTGTAATGTGATTTGTAATGGCCGCCCAGATGTACTCGGCGCTACAATATCACGCACCTCCCTCTGAGCGGGAGATGTAGGTACTGACACGTGAGGCGAGTTAGTCGGCATAACTCTCCCCTCGTTGTTTGGTGAAATTTGTTCAATTTGTACAGATTGATTTTTATTTAAAGTAGCATCAATACAGTTAGTACATAAATTTCTATTGGGCTCCACTTTGGCATTGCAACAAATGACACAGGTATCATCCTCTGAATCAGACATGTTTAACACACTAGCAAATAAACTTGCAACTTGGAAATACAATTCAATTAGAATAATATTAAAACGTACTGTGCCTTTAAGAAGCACAGAAGATCTATGACAGTTGAAAATTAATAAATTGCAACAGTTATAGCCTCAATCCTTGTAAACAACACAACTTTAGCAAAGGTTTAATCCCATTAGCAAAGATAACAAATTCTGAAAGCAGGAAACAAATTACAGAATAAACGTTTTTTATCTCAGTCAAACTATAATTCTCACAGCTCTGCTGAGAGAAATTACCTCCCTCAAAATAAGTTTTGAAGACCCCAGAGCTCTGTAGAGATGAACCGGATCATGCAGGGAATACAATGAGTTGCTGACTGAAATATTTGATGCGTAGTAAAAGCGCCAAAAAACGGCCCCTCCCCCTCATACACAGCAGTGAGGGAGAACAGAAACTGTCAGAAAACAGATTAAGCAACTGCCAAGTGGAAAAATAGTGCCCAAACATTTATTCACTCAGTACCTCAGCAAATGAAAACGATTTTACATTCCAGCAAAAACGTTAAACATAATCTCTAGTTATTAAACAGCTTTATGTATTTCTTACAGTGTAATTCTAGTGAAGTACCATTCCCCAGAATACTGAAGTGCAACGTATACATACATGACATTATATCGGTATGGCAGGATTTTCTCATCAATTCCATTGTCAGAAAATAAAAACTGCTACATACCTCTATGCAGATTCATCTGCCCGCTGTCCCCTGATCTGAAGTTTACCTCTCCTCAGATGGCCGAGAAACAGCAATATGATCTTAACTACTCCGGCTAAAATCATAACAAAAACTCTGGTAGATTCTTCTTCAAACTCTGCCAGAGAGATAATAACACACTCCGGTGCTATTTTAAAATAACAAACTTTTGATTGAAGATATAAAACTAAGTATAATCACCATAGTCCTCTCACACATCCTATCTAGTCGTTGGGTGCAAGAGAATGACTGGGAGTGACGTAGAGGGGAGGAGCTATATGCAGCTCTGCTGGGTGAATCCTCTTGCACTTCCTGTTGGGGAGGAGTAATATCCCAGAAGTAATGATGACCCGTGGACTGATCACACTTAACAGAAGAAAAGATTGTACATCTGCCAGACGTTTGTGTAACAAAATAGATAAGGCAGAAATTTGACCCTTTAGGGAACTTGTCGATAATCCTTTCTCCAAACCCTCTTGGAGAAAGGACAAAATTCTAGGAATCCTAACTCCATGAGTAGCCCTTGAAATCACACCAATAGAGATATTTACGCCATATTTTATGATAAATCTTTCTAGTTACAGGTTTACGAGCCTGAATCATGGTCTCTATGACCGAGTCAGAAAAGCTCCGCTTGGATAAAATGAAGCGTTCAATCTCCAAGCAGTCAGCTTCAGAGAAACTAGATTTGGGTGAAGGAAGGGTCCTTGAATTAGAAGGTCCTTCCTCAACGGAAGTCTCCAAGGTGGCAGAGATGACATGTCCACCAGATCTGCATAGCAAATCCTGCGAGGCCAAGCCGGTGCAATGAGGATCACCGAAAAATCATCTAAAATTGGTCTGAAGGTTCCCTCTTTTTTGGGAACCACGAACAAATTGGAATAAAATCCCAGACCCTGTTCCCATATCGGAACAGGAACTATCACTCCCATGTCAGAGAGGTTTCTTACACAGTGTAAGAACGCCTCTTTTTTTGTCTGGTCTACAGATAATCTTGAAAGCAGAAACCTGCCTCTGGGAGGAAAGCCTTTGAACTCTAGTTTGTATCCCTGGGACACTATGTCTACTGCCCATGGATCAGGAACATCTCGAGCCCAAGCCTGAGCGAAGGAGGAATGTCTGCCCCCTCCCAGATCCGGTGCCGGATCGGGGGCATGCCCTACATGCTGTCTTTGATTCAATAGCAGGCTTCTTGGATTGTTTCCCCTTACTCCAAGACTGATTGGGTCTCCATGCAGGTTTAGACTGTTCCTGCTTGGAAGCGGAAGAGGAAGAATTTCCCTTGAAATTTCGAAAGGAATGAAAATTACTCTGACGTCCCATTTGTTTGTTTCTCTTATCCTGCGGGAGAAGATGACCCTTACCTCCCATAATATCAGAAATTATTTCCGTCAAGCCTAGTCTAAACAAGGTCTTCCCCTTGTAAGGAATTGCTAAAAGCTTAGACTTAGAGGATACATCCGCAGACCAAGGTTTTAACCAAAAGACTCTGCAAGCTAGAACAGAGAAACCTGAAATATTTGCTCCCAGTTTGATAACTTGAAAGGAAGCATCCGTAATAAAGGAATTAGCCAATTTAAGAGCTGTAATCCTATCCTAGATTTCATCCAGGGAAGTATCAGTCCTGATAGCATCAGACAACGCATCAAACCAATATGCCGCCGCACTAGTGACGGTAGCAATGCACACAGCTGGCTGCCATTGTAAGCCCTGGTGTACATACATCCTTTTGAGTAATCCCTCTTTACCCATAGGATCTTTAAATGCACAACTATCCTCTATAGCAGTGCTTTCCAAACTGTGTGTCATGACACGTTAGTGTGTCGGCGACAGTGTGTAGGTGTGTCCCTGCTTCAGCACTAATTTCTTTTAATTTTAAAAAAAATTTTGGTTCCCGACTTTCCGCCTGCCTGCTACGCATATTACATGGTTGACACGTGATTGATACCTAGTGGGTCACAGATCATCTTAACCTAACCTTAAACTATTCCAATTGGCAGCACATTGGCTCCTGACTGCACATGTAGTCTCCTCAATCGACTCGTGACTGCATGTGTAGTCAGTGAGTGGGACAGCAGTGTGTTTGCAGCGTGGGCAGTAGTCAGTTGGACTGGCAGAGCTCTGAGAGCAGCAGCTTAAACGCTGAGCTGAAGTCAGAAGTCAAAGTGCTGGGGTTTTTTTGCAGCTAGCTCCCAAATTCTTGCACATACATACTGTTACTTGTAAATACATTTTATTATTATATCATTTATGTATGTGTCTGTATCTCTTAAAACAAGTTCGTTTAACCTCCTTTTTTCTAGTACAACGGAACGACAGTGTTGCGAAATTATGTATTATGTCTAAAAAGTGTGGCACCAACATGAAAAGTTTGGAAAGCTCTGCTCTATAGTAATAGTAGTTCTCTTGGCTAAAGTGGAAATCGCTCCTTCCACCTTGGGAACGGTCTGCCAAGCTTCCTTGACAGAGTCAGCTATGGGAAACATATTTTTAAATATAGGAGATGGATAAAAATGGATACCCGGTCTCTCCCACTCCTTAGTAATAATCTTAGAAGCTCGGTCTGGAACCGGAAAAACATCTATTTAGGTAGGAACCTCAAAATCTTTGTTAAGCCTACTGGATTTTTTACGGTTAATAATGACTGTGGAGTCGTCATCCAAAGTAGCTAAAACCTCCTTAAGTAGTAGACGGAGTTCTAGCTTAAACCTGAAAGAAACTACCTCAGTATCAGTAAAAGGAATCATACTGTCCGAATCTGAGATTTCACCCTCAGATGCTACCGCGGTATCCTCCCCCTCAGACTTCCGGGAGGGAGCATCCGCAATAGCGAGAACTCCGTCAGAAACCTCTCTGATTTTCCTCTTACACTTTCCTTGCAACATTGGAAAAGCAGACAACCCCAGCAGGAGTTATAGAGGCGGCGCAGGGCACTGCTTGTGAGGGCGGTAAACCTTGGGACGCTTGAGGAAAAAGCTGTGGCATAGATTGATCATTGGTCCTCTCAATACATGAGGAACAAAAAGTAAATTTATGCTTAGCTGATAAATTAATTTCTTCTATGGTACGACGAGTCCACGGATTCATCCTTTACTTGTGGGAAATTTTCCTCCGCTAACAGGAAGTGGCAAAGAGCACCACAGCAGAGCTGTCTATATAGCTCCTCCCTTAGCTCCACCCCCCAGTCATTCGACCGAAGGTACAGGACGAAAAAGGAGAAACTACAAGGTGCAGGTGTGACTGAAGTTTAAAATAAAGAAATATAATCTGTCTTAAAATGACAGGGCGGGCCGTGGACTCGTAAAATAGAAGAAATTAATTTATCAGGTAAGCATTAATTTACTTTTCTTCTATAAGGTACGAGTCCACGGATTCATCCTTTACTTGTGGGATACAATACCAAAGCTACAGGACACGGATGAACGGGAGGGACAAGACAGATGGTTAAACAGAAGGTACCACTGCTTGAAGAACTTTTCTCCCAAAAATAGCCTCCGAAGAAGCAAAAGTATCAAATTTGGAAAATTTGGAAAAGGTATGAAGCGAAGACCAAGTCGCAGCCTTACAAATCTGTTCAACAGAAGCATAATTTTTAAAAGCCCATGTGGAAGCTACCGCTCTAGTAGAGTGAGCTGTAATCCTTTCAGGAGGCTGCTGTCCAGCAGTCTCGTATGCCAAACGGATGATGCTTTTCAGCCAAAATGAAAGAGAGGTAGCCGTAGCCTTTTGACCTCTACGTTTTCCAGAATAGACAACAAACAAAGAAGACGTTTGACTGAAATCTTTGGTTGCTTGCAAATAAAACTTAAAAGCACGAACCACATTCAAGTTGTGCAACAGACGCTCCTTCTTAGAGGAAGGATTAGGACACAGAAAAGGAATAACAATTTCCTGATTGATATTCCTATTAGTAACAACTTTAGGAAGGAATCCAGGTTTGGTACGCAAAACCACCTTATCAGCATGGAAAACAAGATAAGGCGAGTTGCATTGCAATGCAGATAATTCAGAAACTCTTCGAGCCGAAGAGATAGCAACTAAAAACAGAACTTTCCAAGACAGAAGCTTAATATCTATGGAATGCATAGGTTCAAACGGAACCCCTTGAAGAATTTTAAGAACTAAATTCAAACTCCATGGCGGAGCAATGGGTTTAAACACAGGCTTGATTCTAACTAAAGCCTGACAGAACGACTGAACGTCTGGAACATCTGCCAGACGCTTGTGCAGTAGAATTGATAAGGCAGATATCTGTCCCTTTAAGGAACTAGCTGATAGCCCTTCTCCAATCCTTCTTGGAGACAGGACAAAATCCTAGGAATCCTGATCTTACTCCATGAGTAGCCTTTGGATTCGCACCAATAAAGATATTTACTCCATATCTTATGATAAATATTCCTAGTAACAGGCTTTCGAGCCTGAATCAAGGTATCTATGACCGACTCAGAGAACCCCCGCTTGGATAAAATCAAGCGTTCAATCTCCAAGCAGTCAGCCACAGAGAAACTAGATTTGGATGCAGGAACGGACCTTGAATCAGAAGGTCCTGTCTCAGTGGCAGAGTCCATGGTGGAAGAGATGACATGTCCACCAGGTCTGCATCCCAGGTCCTGCATGGCCACGCAGGTGCTATCAAAATCACAGAAGCTCTCTCCTGTTTGATTCTGGCAATCAAACGAGGAAGGAGAGGAAATGGTGGAAACACATAAGCCAGGTTGAACGACCAGGGTACTGCTAGAGCATCTATCAGTACTGCCTGAGGATCCCTTGACCTGGACCCGTGTAACAAGGAAGTTTGGCGTTCTGACGAGACGCCATCAGATCCAATTCTGGTGTGCCCCATTGCTGAATCAATTGTGCAAACACCTCCGGATGGAGTTCCCACTCCCTCGGATGAAACGTCTGACGACTTAGAAAATCTCCTTCCCAGTTCTCCACTCATGGGATATAGATTGCTGATAGATGGCAAGAGTGAGTCTCTGCCCATCAAATTATTTTGGTAACCTCTATCATCGCTAGAGAACTCTTTGTTCCCCCCTGATGATTGATATATGCTACAGTCGTGATATTGTCCGACTGGAATTTTATTAATCTGGCTGAAGCCATCTGAGGCCACGCCAGAAGCGCGTTGAATATCGCTCTCAGTTCTAGAATATTTATCGGGAGGAGAGCCTCCTCCTGAGTCCACAAACCCTGCGCTTTCAGGGAATTGCAGACTGCACCCCAGCCCAATAGACTGGCGTCCGTCGTCACTATGACCCATGCTGGCCTGTGGAAACACATTCCCTGGGACAGATGATCCTGTGACAACCACCAAAGAAGAGAGTCTCTGGTCTCTTGATCCAGATTTATCTGAGGAGATAAATCTGCATAATCCCCATTCCACTGTTTGAGCATGCATAGTGGCAGTGGTCTGAGATGCAAGCGAGCAAACGGAACTATGTCCATTGCCGCTACCATTAGTCCGATTACCTCCATACACTGAGCCACTGACGGCCAAGGAATGGAATGAAGAGCTCGGCAGATGGTTAAAATCTTTGATTTCCTGACCTCCGTCAGAAAAATTTTCATGTCCACTGAATCTATCAGAGTTCCCAGGAATGGAACTCTTGTGAAAATTCTGGGAGCTGTGGCCAACCCGAAGGGAAGAGCCACAAACTGGTAATGCTTGTCCAGAAAGGCGAACCTGAGGAACTGGTGATCTATGTTGATAGGGATGTGTAGATATGTATCCTTTAAGTCCACGGCGGTCATATATTGACCCTCCTAGATCATTGGTAAAATAGTCCGAATGGTCTCCATCTTGAAGTATGGGACTGAGGAATTTGTTTAGGATCTTGAGATCTAAAATTGGTCTGAAGGTTCCCTCTTTTTTGGGAACCACAAACAGATTGGAGTAGAACCCCTGCCCCTGTTCTGTTTTCAGAACTGGGCAGATCACTCCCATGGTATATAGGTCTTCTACACAGCGTAAGAACCCCTCTCTTTTTGTCTGGTTTACAGACAATTGAGAAAGATGGAATCTCCCCCTTGGAGGAGAATCTTTGAAATCTAAAAGATACCCCTGGTTTACGATTTCTAAAGCCGAGGAGTCCTGAACGTCTCTTGTCCAAGCCTGAGCAAAGAGAGAAAGTCTGCCCCCTACTAGATCAGGTCCCGGATCGGGGGCTACCCCTTCATGCTGTCTTGGTGGCAGCAGCGGGCTTCTTGGCCTGTTTACCCTTGTTCCAAGTCTGGTTAGGTCTACAGACTGACTTGGATTGAGCAAAATTGCCCTCTTGCTTTGCAGCAGGGGAAGAGGTAGAGGGACCACCTTTGAAGATTTGAAAGGAACGAAAATCATTTTGTTTGGTTCTCATCTTATTTGTCTTATCCTGAGAAAGGGCATGGCCTTTCCCTCCAGTGATGTCTGAAATGATCTCTTTCAGTTCAGGCCCGAATAGGGTCTTACCCTTGAAAGGGATGGCTAAAAGCTTAGATTTTGATGACACATCAGCAGACCAGGACTTAAGCCATAATGCTCTACGCGCTAAAATGGCAAAACCTGAATTCTTTACCGCTAATTTAGCCAGTTGAAAAGCGGCATCTGTAATGAAAGAATTAGCTAGCTTGAGAGCCCTAATTCTATCCAGAATATCATCTAATGGGGTCTCAACCTGAAGAGCCTCCTCCAGAGCCTCAAACCAAAAAGCAGCTGCAGTAGTTACAGGAACAATGCACGCTATAGGTTGGAGAAGAAAACCCTGATGAACAAATATTTTCGTTAGGAGACCCTCTAATTTTTTATCCATGGGATCTTTGAAAGCACAACTGTCCTCAATAGGTATAGTTGTACGCTTAGCCAGGGTAGAAATAGCTCCCTCCACCTTAGGGACCGTCCGCCACGAGTCCCGCATGGTGTCGGATATGGGAAACATTTTATTAAAAGTAGGAGGGGGAGTGAACGGAATACCTGGTCTATCCCACTCCTTAGTAACAATGTCCGAAATCCTCTTAGGGACCAGAAAAACATCAGTGTAGGTACGAACCTCTAGAAATGTGTCCATTTTACACAATTTCTCTGGAACTACAATAGGGTCACAATCATCCAAAGTCGCTAAAACCTCCCTGAGCAATAAGCGGAAGTGTTCTAGTTTAAATTTATTAGCCGTCATATCTGAGTCTGTCTGAGGGAACATCTTTCCTGAATCAGAAATCTCTCCCTCAGACAGCAAATCCCTAACCCCCAACTCAGAACATTGTGAGGGTACATCGGATATGGCTAATAAAGCGTCAGAGGGCTCAGCATTTGTTCTCACACCAGACCTACTGCGCTTCCCCTGCAACCCAGGAATCTTAGATAAAACCTCTGTGAGGGTAGTATTCATAACTGCGACAATATCTTGCAGGGTGAAAGAATTAGATGGCATAACCTGATTCCCTTCTGACTGAGAATCATCCTGCGACATACTTTTAGTAGCTAAAATATGTTCTTTGCAATTTATTGACCTTTCAGTGCATGAGGGACACATTCTAAGGGGGGTTCCACAATGGCTTCTAAACATATTGAACAATGACTTTCTTCAATGTCAGACATGTTGAACAGACTAGTAATGACTACAAACAAGCATGAAAACACTATTTAGTGAAAAAAATAATCTTAAAAAAACGGTACTGCGCCTTTAAGAGAAAAAAAAGCATACACGTTCTGCAAAACTGCTTTAAAATGCACCAAATTTTTCAAATTTTTGCAAGCAGACTCAATATGTGTAGTTAAGTTTGCCCCACAAGGAAATTTAACATTTAACCCCTTAATGTGCAAACCGGATTGAAATCAGGCCTAAATCCGGAAAAAAACACCCCCAGCACCTTGCCACAGCCCTGTTGTGGCGCCTACCTGCCCTCAGGGATAGTAAATATGGGGTTAAAGCTTCGATTTGGCCCAAAACATTCACAAGGGCCCTCAGGAGTTGGAGCTTGCTGAGTGAAAACAACTGCGTGAAAATAGGCCCCGCCCATCTCACTCGATGTCTCTACAGCCTCAAAGAACCGCACCAGAGCGGTTTTAAACTAGCCATGTGGGTTCTGAGACCCAAAAAATAAGCCAAGTGTACCCTCAATAAAGTTGCCCACAAAACGTTAAAAGCACTCCCAGTTCATAAAACGTTTGCCCACAAACATTCAAAACTCAGTGTCAACCATTTTTGTAATTAGCCCCTTATGCAAGCTTAGTAATGCCTTTCTATAGCTCTTAGGATTACTGCTTACCCTTACCCTCATGGGGATACTGTCAGCCTTTATGAAATACACAGTCTCTCCAGAAAAAATGACTGAACATACCTCACTGCTATATAGCATGAAAACGTTCCTCACACTGAAGTTTCTTGTACCCCTCAGCCTCTGTGGGAACAGCACTGGATCTTAGTTACAAATGCTAAGATCATCATCCTCCAGGCAGAAGTCTTCATCCATCTGCTGCCTGAGAGTAAATAGTACACACCGGTACCATTTAAAACAAAAAACTCTTGCTTGAAGAAATTAAAAACTAATATTTTATCACCTCTTTCACTTTACCCTTCCTAGTACTTAGAGTAGGAAAAGAGAATGACTGTGGGGTGGAGCTAAGGGAGGAGCTATATAGACAGCTCTGCTGTGGTGCTCTTTGCCACTTCCTGTTAGCAGGAGGATAATATCCCACAAGTAAAGGATGAATCCGTGGACTCGTTGTACCTTATAGAAGAAAAGGGATTGGTGGTTCCACATTGGCATTAAAGCATAAAGAACAAGTGACAGCTTGCAAAGACTCTTGGTCCATCTTAACTTTACAGTAGGTCACAAAATTTGGCAATTTTTTGAACAATTTTACACTGACAGAAAATCGTTACTGTTCCTTTAAATGTTAAAACATCTTTTTTTTATTATTATTATTATTATTATTATATGTACTGCAAAATAGAAATAGCCCTAAGAACACCTCTACACCTAAGCAGTACTTTGCTGAGGTGCCTATTGATTGGAGAAACAACTCTCACTACATAGGCAGTAGCTGTAGAAACCGGAACTCTGGAGTTTAACACACGCATCAAACTTCGTTATGAATGTCTGGCTGTTCTCCCGCTCTACACCCACTACCAGAGATGCAAAGCAGAAATTCAGACAAGCACTTTCAATACTAAGTGTGCAGTTACCACAGAACGGAAAGAACGTCAAAAAGGGCGCTCTGCTCTCCCTCTAGTCCCACCCATCATGGGCATGCCAAATTCAGCCATCTCCCGGTCGCATGTATTATTAAAAGCATCGGGAGATGAGAACCACCAACAGCCAATGTGTTCAGCCCCAGTGCCTGCGCCTACACTGTCAATAAAGTCCCCACCATGAGACTCTTTATTGTCCCATCATAAGTAAAGTGCCTCAGTTTCTGAGAACAGTCCCCCAGATACTAGGTTAGCACTTACCTCCTCATCTGCCCGAAAGTGAAGGCAGCTCCAGGTTTAAGAGGTCCTCTCCCTCCTATGGGCCTGTGATAAAGGGAAAAAAACTGAGTAAGATCCCTCAGTCTTTCAGAAGTAGGACAGCATGAATATGGGAGGGGCAGTGAGAATTATGTCCCACAAGTTCCCATTGCTCTAAAGCCACCACTGCTCTACTGAAGAGACTGATATGGACTACGGCTACACCCCAGGACAAAGCAGCACAATCTTGCACTACTTTAAAAATATAAAAATAAATTCCTGAGGAGGAAAAAACTTAAGAGGATGCGCTTGGAACACAGGTTATCAAAGTAGGACCTAACACTTTATGATTGGGTTTGTACCCGTATGCATAAATAAAAAAATATAAACAGCACAGTGTTTGGTATGTGTGAAAAATTAATAATAATGACGAAAATAAATTGTGAGTAAAACAAGTGCTCAGGACAATTTGTGTATAATATTAGTGATACATTAAAATAATCAGATATCACAGATAAACAATGATATTTGTGGCGATGAGTAAAATATATAAAAAGTACTTATCAATGTCCCAAAAAATGCTGTGATGTAAAAAATAAGTGTCCAATCCTAATATGTGAACGGTGATGTGTTCAGGTGTTTGGCGTGCTCCTCTTGTGTCCCGCGGTGCGATGGGTCAGGGTGTCTAGAATGGAAGATAAACAAGGGGCGCCAACATAGTGTGAATCGTTAAAACAACAAATATAAAAGTGATGTGCAAAAAACTACTCACAAGGAAAGTGGAACCTTAAATGAATAAGGTGTGATAAAGCAGGCTGACATTCAAATTCCAGCAGTCAGTACGCTGGAGGTCTCACCCAGAGGACCTGTGGAATCCAGATAGGCATCTAGAAAGTAGCACCCACGTTTTTTAGGGCCAATGGCCGGACCAGGTGAGCTGCAAGCTGATAGGTGTTCTCCTGCTGCACTCACGCCACCGAGACTTTTCTCCAAAACTGACAGTGTCAGTGTATGAAAGGTTCCGTGGTAAAAGTCCTGTTTCAAAAACAAGTGGATAGTGGAAAGAAGCAAACATACCGGGTCGTGGTATAAAACAAACAGTATTTATTTTGCAACACGTTTCTCAGTCTATTCCAGACCGTTTCATCAGGCATAATCATAGTTAACAATAGAGATCTATTTAAACCCACAGTGACCCGGAATTGAAACAAAAGGTCAACTCTATTAACAATGTTGCAATTGCAAAAAACATTTAACTTTTGATACATTGTATAAATTGGTTTGAACATTTGTGATAACACTTAAATAAAAATATATAAAAAAATCCTATTCGCAATTACCAAATATATCTGGAAAAAAAAAAAATATATATCATAGTAAACTGGACATATATTAACATGTGTGTATATATATATATATCTCATCTCCTGGTTGGATTCGAACCCAGGACCTAATGTGTGCTAGGCAATGGAAAAATCAAAAGGCTACTTTAATATCTTGTTTAAATTTCTTGCAAAAAGGATTAGTATTGATACAAAATAACATAATTTATGTAAGAACTTACCTGATAAATTAATTTCTTTCATATTAGCAAGAGTCCATGATCTAGTGACGTATGGGATATACATTCCTACCAGGAGGGGCAAAGTTTCCCAAACCTCAAAATGCCTATAAATACACCCCTCACCACACCCACAAATCAGTTTAACGAATAGCCAAGAAGTGGGTGATAAGAAAAAAGTGCGAAAGCATAAAAAACAAGGAATTGGAATAATTGTGCTTTATACAAAAAAATCATAACCACCACAAAAAAGGGTGGGCCTCATGGACTCTTGCTAATATGAAAGAAATGAATTCAGGTAAGTTCTTACATAAATTATGTTTTCTTTCATGTAATTAGCAAGAGTCCATGAGCTAGTGACGTATGGGATAATGACTACCCAAGATGTGGATCTTCCACGCAAGAGTCACTAGAGAGGGAGGGATAAAATAAAGACAGCCAATTCCGCTGAAAATTAATCCACACCCAAAATAAAGTTTAAATCTTATAATAAAGAAAACTGAAATTATAAGCAGAAGAATCAAACTGAAACAGCTGCCTGAAGTATTTTTCTACCAAAAACTGTTTCAGAAGAAGAATACACATCAAAATGGTAGAATTTAGTAAAAGTATGCAAAGAAGACCAAGTTGCTGCTTTGCAAATCTGATCAATCGAAGCTTCATTCCTAAACGCCCAGGAAGTAGAAACTGACCTAGTAGAATGAGCTGTAATCCTTTGAGGCGGAGATTTACCCTACTCGACATAAGCATGATGAATTAAAGATTTCAACCAAGATGCCAAAGAAATGGCAGAGGCCTTCTGACCTTTCCTAGAACCGGAAAAGATAACAAATAGACTAGAAGTCTTTCGGAAATTTTTAGTAGCTTCAACATAATATTTCAAAGCTCTAACTACATCCAACGATCTTTCCTTAGAATTCTTAGGATTAGGACACAATGAAGGAACCACAATTTCTCTACTAATGTTGTTAGAATTCACAACCTTAGGTAAAAATTTAAAAGAAGTTCGCAACACCGCCTTATCCTGATGAAAAATCAGAAAAGGAGACTCACAAAGAGCAGATAATACAGAAACTCTTCTAGCAGAAGAGATGGCCAAAAGAAACAAAACTTTCCAAGAAAGTAATTTAATGTCCAGCGAATGCATAGGTTCAAACGGAGGAGCTTGAAGAGCCCCCAGAACCAAATTCAAACTCCAAGGAGGAGAAATTGACTTAATGACAGGTTTTATACGAACCAAAGCCTGTACAAAACAATGAATATCAGGAAGACTAGCAATCTTTCTGTGAAAAAGAACAGAAAGAGCAGAGATTTGTCCTTTCAAGGAACTTGCAGACAAACCTTTATCCAAACCATCCTGAAGAAATTGTAAAATTCTAGGAATTCTAAAAGAATGCCAAGAAAAATGATGAGAAAAACACCAAGAAAAGTAAATCTTCCAGACTCGATAATATATCTTCCTAGATACAGATTTACGAGCCTGTAACATAGTATTAATTACTGAGTCAGAGAAACCTCTATGACTGAGAATCAAGCGTTCAATCTCCATACCTTCAAATTTTAAGGATTTGAGATCCTGATGGAAAAAAGGACCTTGCGATAGAAGGTCTGGTCTTAATGGAAGAGTCCACGGTTGGCAAGTGGCCATCCAGACAAGATCCGCATACCAAAACCTGTGAGGCCATGCTGGAGCCACCAGCAGAACAAACGAGCACTCCTTTAGAATCTTGGAAATCACTCTTGGAAGGAGAACTAGAGGCAGAAAGATATAGGCAGGATGATACTTCCAAGGAAGTGACAATGCATCCACTGCCTCCGCCTGAGGATCCCTGGATCTGGACAGATACCTGGGAAGTTTCTTGTTTAGATGAGAAGCCATCAGATCTATTTCTGGAAGTCCCCACATTTGAACAATCTGAAGAAATACCTCTGGGTGAAGAGACCATTCGCCCGGATGTAACGTTTGGCGACTGAGATAATCCGCTTCCCAATTGTCTATACCTGGGATATGAACCGCAGAAATTAGACAGGAGCTGGATTCCGCCCATACCAGTATTCGAGATACTTCTTTCATCGCCAGAGGACTGTGAGTCTCTCCTTGATGATTGACATATGCCACGGTTGTGACATTGTCCGTCTGAAAACAAATGAACGACTCTCTCTTTAGAAGAGGCCATGACTGAAGAGCTCTGAAAATTGCACAGAGTTCCAAAATGTTGATTGGTAATCTCACCACCTGAGATTCCCAAACCCCTTGTGCTGTCAGAGACCCCCAAACAGCTCCCCAACCTGTCAGACTTGCATCTGTTGAAATCACAGTCCAGGTCGGAAGAAGAAAAGAAGCCCCCTGAACTAAACGATGGTGGTCTGTCCACCACGTCAGAGAGTGTCGTACAATCGGTTTTAAAGATATTAATTGAGATATCTTTGTATAATCCCTGCACCACTGGTTCAGCATACAGAGCTGAAGAGGTCGCATGTGAAAACGAGCAAAGGGGATCGCGTCCGATGCAGCAGTCATAAGACCTAGAATTTGCATGCATAAGGCTACCTAAGGGAATGATTGAGACTGAAGGTTTCGACAAGCTGAAACCAATTTTAGACGTCTCTTGTCTGTCAGAGACAGAGTCATGGACACAATCTATCTGGAAACCTAAAAAGGTTACCCTTGTCTGAGGAATCAATGAACTTTTTGGTAAATTGATCCTCCAACCATGTTCTTGAAGAAACAATACAAGTCGATTCGTATGAGATTCTGCTAAATGTGAAGACTGAGCAAGTACCAAGATATCGTCCAAATAAGGATATACCACAATACCCTGTTCTCTGATTACAGACAGAAGGGCACCGAGAACCTTTGTAAAAATCCTTGGAGCTGTTGCTAGGCCAAACGGCAGAGCTACAAACTGGTAATGCTTGTCTAGGAAACAGAATCTCAGAAACTGATAGTGATCTGGATGAATCGGAATATGCAGATATGCATCCTGTAAATCTATTGTGGACATAAAATGCCCTTGCTGAACAAAAGGCAGAATAGTCCTTATAGTTACCATTTTGAATGTCGGTATCCTTACATAACGATTCAATATTTTTAAATCCAGAACTGGTCTGAAGGAATTCTCCTTCTTTGGTACAATGAAGAGATTTGAGTAAAACCCCAGCCCCTGTTCCAAAACTGGAACTGGCACAATTACTCCAGCCAACTCTAGATCTGAAACACATTTCAGAAATGCTTGAGCCTTCACTGGATTTACTGGGACACGGGAAAGAAAAAATCTTCTTGCAGGAGGCCTTATCTTGAAGCCTATTCTGTACCCTTGTGAAACAATGTTCTGAATCCAAAGATTGTGAATCGAATTGATCCAAATTTCTTTGAAAAATCGTAATCTGCCCCCTACCAGCTGGGCTGGAATGAGGGCCGCACCTTCATGTTGACTTGGGAGCTGGCTTTGGCTTTCTAAAAGGCTTGGATTTATTCCAGACTGGAGATGGTTTCCAAACTGATACCGCTCCTGTAGGGGAAGGATCAGGCTTTTGTTCCTTATTGTGACGAAAGGAATGAAAACGATTAGTAGACCTAAATTTACCTTTAGATTTTTTATCCTGTGGTAAAAAAGTTCCTTTCCCCCCAGTAACAGTTGAAATAATGGAATCCAACTGTGAACCAAATAATTTATTACCCTGGAAAGAAAGGGAAAGCAAAGTTGACTTGGAAGACATATCAGCATTCCAAGTTTTAAGCCATAAAGCTCTTCTAGCTAAAATAGCTAGAGACATATACCTGACATCAACCCTAATGATATCAAAGATGGCATCACAAATACAATTATTAGCATGTTGAAGAAGATTAACAATGCTATGATAATTATGATCTGTTACTTGCTGCGCTAAAGCTTCCAACCAAAAAGTTGAAGCTGCAGCAACATCCGCTAAAGATATAGCAGGTCTAAGAAGATTACCTGAACATAAGTAAGCTTTTCTTAGAAAGGATTCAATTTTCCTATCTAAAGGATCCTTAAAGGAAGTACTATCTGCCGTAGGAATAGTAGTACGTTTAGCAAGAGTAGAGATAGCCCCATCAACCTTAGGGATTTTGTCCCAAAACTCTAATCTGTCAGATGGCACAGGATATAATTGCTTAAATCGTTTAGGAGGAGTAAAAGAATTACCCAAATTATTCCATTCCCTGGAAATTACTTCAGAAATAGCATCAGGGACAGGAAAAACTTCTGGAATAACTACAGGAGATTTAAAAAAAACGTATTTAAACGTTTAGATTTAGTATCAAGAGGACCAGAATCCTCTATTTCTAATGCAATTAAGACTTCTTTAAGTAAAGAACGAATAAATTCCATTTTGAATAAATATGAAGATTTATCAGCATCAACCTCTGAAACAGAATCCTCTGAACCAGAGGAATCATTATTAGAATCAGAATGATGATGTTCATTTAAAAATTCATCAGAAAAATGAGAAGTTTTAAAAGACCTTTTACGTTTACTAGAAGGAGGAATAACAGACATAGTCTTCTTAATGGATTTAGAAACAAAATCTCTTATGTTAACAGGAACACTCTGAGTATTAGATGTTGATGGAACAGCAACAGGTAATGTAACATTACTAAAGGAAATATTATCTGCATTAACAAGTTTGTCATGACATTCATTACAAACAACAGCTGGAGGAACAGATACCACAAGTTTACAGCAAATACACTTAACTTTGGTAGATCCAGCATCAGGCAGCGATTTTCCAGAAGTATCTTCTGATTCAGGATCAATCTGAGACATCTTGCAATATGTAAAAGAAAAAACAACATATAAAGCAAAATTGATCAAATTCCTTAAAAGACAGTTTCAGGAATGGGAAAAAAATGCCAGTGAACAAGCTTCTAGCAACCAGAAGCAAATAAACAATGAGACTTAAATAATGTGGAGACAATAATGACGCCCATATTTTTTGGCGCCAAAAAAGACGCCCACATTATTTGGCGCCTAAATGCTTTTAGCGCCAAAAATGACGCCACATCCGGTAACGCCAACATTTTTGGCGCAAAAACGTCAAAAATGACGCAACTTCCGGCGACAAGTATGACGCCGGAAATAACAAAGAAATTTTTTTTGCGCCAAAAAAGTCTACGCCAAGAATGACGCAATAAAATTAATCATTTTCAGCCCCCGCGAGCCTAACAGCCCACAGGGAAAAAAGTCAAATTTTAAGGTAAGAAAATTGATTATTCAAATGCATTATCCCAAATAATGAAACTGACTGTCTGAAATAAGGAATATTGAACATCCTGAATCAAGGCAAATAAATGTTTAAACACAAATATTTAGAACTTTATATAAAAGTGCCCAACCATAGCTTAGAGTGTCACAAAAATAAGACTTACTTACCCCAGGACACTCATCTACATGTAGTAGAAAGCCAAACCAGTACTGAAACGAGAATCAGTAGAGGTAATGGTATATATAAGAGTATATCGTCGATCTGAAAAGGGAGGTAAGAGATGAATCTCTACGACCGATAACAGAGAACCTATGAAATAGACCCCGTAGAAGGAGATCATTGAATTCAAATAGGCAATACTCTCTTCACATCCCTCTGACATTCGCTGCACGCTGAGAGGAAAACCGGGCTCCAACCTGCTGCGGAGCGCATATCAACGTAGAATCTAGCACAAACTTACTTCACCACCTCCACAGGAGGCAAAGTTTGTAAAACTGATTTGTGGGTGTGGTGAGGGGTGTATTTATAGGCATTTTGAGGTTTGGGAAACTTTTCCCCTCCTGGTAGGAATGTATATCCCATACGTCACTAGCTCATGGACTCTTGCTAATTACATGAAAGAAATATAAATTGATCTACATGTCTAACAATGTCTAGAAGATAATCTTATTTGGTCATTTTAATAAATGACTCTAATTTTTAAAACCAAAATAAAAGGAATTTTCTAATAAATATAAAACTAAAAAAGAAATGTTCGTGACAAAAGCATTTGTCACGAACATTTCTTTTTTAGTTTTATATTTATTAGAAAATTCCTTTTAGTTTGGTTTTAAAAATTAGAGTCATTTATTAAAATGACCAAATAAGATTATCTTCTAGACATTGTGAGATATGTAGATCAATTTATATATTTTGTATCAATACTAATCCTTTTTGCAAGAAATTTAAACAAGATATAAAAGTAGCCTTTTGATTTTTCCATTAGGTCCTGGGTTCGAATCCAACCAGGAGATGAGATATATATATATACACACACACGTTAATATATGTCCAGTTTACTATGATATATATATATTTTTTTCCAGATATATTTGGTAATTGCGAATAGGATTTTTTTTATATATATTTTTATTTAAGTGTTATCACAAATGTTCAAACCAATTTATACAATGTATCAAAAGTTAAATGTTTTTTGCAATTGCAACATTGTTAATAGAGTTGACCTTTTGTTTCAATTCCGGGTCACTGTGGGTTTAAATAGATCTCTATTGTTAAATATGATTATGCCTGATGAAACGGTCTGGAATAGACTGAGAAACGCGTTGCAAAATAAATACTGTTTGTTTTATACCACGACCCGTTTTTTTTGCTTCTTTCCACGATCCACTTGTTTTTGAAACAGGACTTTTACCAAGGAACCTTTCATACACTGACACTGTCAGTTTTGGAGAAAAGTCTCGGTGGCGTGAGTGCAGCAGGAGAACACCTATCAGCTTGCAGCTCACCTGGTCCGGCCATTGGCCCTAAAAAACGTGGGTGCTACTTTCTAGACGCCTATCTGGATTCCACAGGTCCTCTGGGTGAGACCTCCAGCGTATTGACTGCTGGAATTTGAATGTCAGCCTGCTTTATCGCACCTTATTCATTTAAGGTGCCACTTTCCTTGTGAGTAATTTTTTGCACATCACTTTTATATTTGTTGTTTTAACGATTCACACTATGTTGGCGCCCCTTGTTTATCTTCCATACTTTAAAAATAATAAACTCTTGATTGAAGAATCTTTTACTAACACCTAACTTTACCACTTCCTAGCACTAACGTAGGCAAAGAGAATTACTGGAGTGGGAGGGAAGGGAGGAGCTATTTAACAGCTTTGCTGTGGTGCTCTTTGCCGCCTCCTGCTGACCAGGAGGTGAATATCCCATTAGTAATTAAGATGATCCGTGGACTCATCGTGTCATTAAAAAGAAATTGGGGTTTCATATCCCTTTAATTGCTGCTCTTTTATATCCACTGTGGCATGAGTAAGAGTGATTACACTCGAAACGTTGCTGTTTTATGTCTGTACCTTAACAGAATAATAAAGTGAATGAAGAAAGATAGTGCTGTGGACATTTGATATATTACAATGTGGAATTCCTCAGATTTCTGTCCCCTTAACAGTTATACAAGAAAAAAAAAAAGAAAAAAAACATTTATATATGGGGCGAAAACTGTATGCTGAAATTACTATGACACAGGATATCAAAGGCATGTTTTGCTTATTCCAGTCATCAAATCACGATATGCTGAAAATTCAAGATTTTATTTTCAGCCAATGCTTAC
Source organism: Bombina bombina (assembly GCF_027579735.1). Taxonomy (NCBI): domain Eukaryota; kingdom Metazoa; phylum Chordata; class Amphibia; order Anura; family Bombinatoridae; genus Bombina; species Bombina bombina. Next base: position 177,735,130 of record NC_069499.1, on the reverse strand, counting down.
ACAAAAAAACAAAAAACAAACAACAAAAAAAACACTAGAAGCTAATGAAATACACTTAGCAACTTTTAACAAAGATTAATAAAATATTTTTTAATACTTCAAGTTTAGATACAAAAGTCTGTGTGGTGTAACATCAAATACTACATAAAACAGCTTTTACATACCTATAACAGAATGCATGTTCATTAAAAAAAAAACTCCATCTAAAGCACTGGTTTTCAAACCTGTCCTCAGGCCTCACTAACAGGCCACATTTTGAGGATATAAAACTAGAGATCAGGTTAAAAAAATCAGATGTTAAGTAAACATGGTTATTAACCAGCTCTTATCAAAGGTAATCCTGAAAACCTGAGGACAGGTTTGAAAACCAGTGGTCTAAATGGATGCAAATGTGGAATTTTAAATACACATCAGTGAATTTACATAATCATTAGAAGGATTTCTGCAAAATTCCTTTTTCCTTTTGCAAAATGTTAATTTTAAAAGTTATTACTGCTTCAGTAATAACAATTACTGGGCACAAGCCCTGCTGTCACCACAAAGGTACAAACATGCATTATACCCCATCAATGATTCAGGTGCTTGGAATGTCACACAAATCCTTTCGTTTGGGACATCAGTGGGAGCAGAATGTGTGTACAAGATCTACTGCCATAGTGACATTAAAAAAATGTTTGCAAAAAATCATGTATATTGCAAAAACCTTGTAATTCAATTTGAAATCTCCACTTTAAATCTGCAGTAGCATATGTTATGAAATTCAACATTCATATATAATTGTGCCACTAATGGGTTTCAATAACAAACATACGGTAAAGAAAACACATATATACAGCATTTACATTTTAAATATAATAAATGTTATAATTAAAATAATTATGATGTCATTGCATCTCCAGCTGAAGTCATAACAGTAGTGCCTTTATGCAGGAGAGACTGTCTGAGTGCGTTGATTTTCTGGTCAATTTCTGCCAAGGAGTAGCTCTGTGAAAAATTATCTTTATTAATACAATAGTAAAAGCAAAAGAAGAACAATTTATATATTTACTGCAGGGCACAACTATAATAATGTTGCTACTCATCATGGTATTGTTTGTCTCCTGTGTTTACATCTCTCTTTAAAGATGTTCCCATATTTTAATCTTTTAAAGGTGCCTGGTTAGTCAAGCTCCACATCTCCAAACTGACGCTGCCATCTTTTTATAGGTTTTAGTCAGGTGTGAAAAAATGCTGTAAAGTAAGAATGCTTTAACAAAAACATGTTAATAGTTTATTTTTATCAATTAAAAGTGAGTGAACAGAAGAAAAATCAAGTCAATACTTGGTGTGACCACCTTTTGCCTTCAAAAGAGCATCAATTGTTCTATGTACACTTGCACACAGCTTTTAAGGAACTCACCAGGTAGGTTGTTCAAAACATCTTAGAGAATTAACCACAGTTCTGTGAATTTAGGCAGCCTCAGTTGTTTGTTTCTTCATGTACGCACAGACAGACTTGATGATGTTGAGATCAGGTCTCAGTGAGGGTCATACCATCACTTTCAGGACTCCTTGTTCTTCCTTACGCTGAAGATAGTTCTTGATGACTTTGGCTGTATGTTTGGGGTCGTTGTCATGCTACATTTGGGGTCAATCAGATGCCTCCCTCATGGTATTACATGATGGATACGTATCTGCCTGTACTACTCCGCATTGAGGAAACCATTAATTCTGACTAAATCCCCAACTCCATTTGAAAAAATTAAGTTTCAAAGGAACCTCAACCATGCTTCACTGTTGCCTGCAGACACGCACTCTTGTACTGCTGTTCAGCCCTTCAGCAAACAAACTGCCTTCTGCTACCGACAAATATTTTTGGTTCATCAGTCCAGAGCACCTGCTGCCATTTTTCTGCACCCCAGTTCTGGGGTTTTTGTGCATAGTTGAGTCACTTGGCCTTGTTTCCATGTCAAAGGTATGGCTTTTGGACGCAAGTCTTACACAAAGACCACTTCTGACCAGACTTCTATGGACAGTAGATGGGTGTATCAGGGTCCCACTGGTTTCTGCCAGTTTTGGGCCGATGACACCACTGGAAATCTTCCGATCAAGAAGTTAAGTAAGCATGATGTGCCTTTAATCTGCTGCACTAAGTTTTGTTGGCTGACCATCTACATTTTTCAACATTGCCCCTTTCTTAGTGCTTCTTCAGAAGAGCTTGGACAACACATCTGGAAACCCCCATCTGCCTTGAAATTTCTGCCTGGGAGAGAAATAGATGATGCAGTATAACAAACTACCTTGTGTTTTGTTTCTGTGCCGTTATTGCCATAGTGTATGACTTCTGACATTAAGCTGTCTTCAGCATCTGTTAGGTATAATTTTTTTAATCATGCAACTATGCTTTGCGCAAGTACGTAGACATATTGATGCCGTTTTGAAGGCAAAGGGTGATCACACCAAATATTGTTTTGATTTAAATATTTCTTCTGTTTACTCACTTTGCATTTTGTTAACTGATAAAATAATTAACATTTCTATTTTTGAAACCATTCTGCCTTAAACTTCTGCACTGTAATATACACACACACACACACATAACATATTATATTTACCACTATAGAATAAATCATTTTGGCTTTTTTGTAAAAATCTAGCGAGTGCAGTCCTCTTCTTCATTTGAGTTTCTGGCACCCTAGTTGCTGACTGGCTTGAAGTATACATACATACATACATGCATACATACACACACAAATATATACATATACATACATATTTATGTACTTTAATTTTTAAAAAGGGTATAAAAACATAAATTATGCTTACCTCATAATTTCATTTCCATCGTTACGAGGAGAGTCCACGGCTTCATTCATTACTTGTGGGAATACAGAAACTGGCCACCAGGAGGAGGCAAATACACCCCAGCCAAAGGCTTAAATACCTCCCCCACTCCCCAAGTCATTCTGCCGAGGGAACAAGGAACAGTAGGAGAAATATCAGGGTATAAATGGTGCCAGAAGGAAAACGAAAGAAATTTAGGTCTGCTCAATAGAGAACCGGGCAGGAGCCGTGGACTCTCCTCGTAACAATGGAAATAAAATTATCAGGTAAGCATAATTTATGTTTTCCATCTAATACGAGGAGAGTCCACGACTTCATTCATTACTTGTGGGAAACAAATACCCGAGCCCTAGAAGACACTGAATGAAGAACGGGAGGGTAAAAAGAAAGGTGGGCCCTAATCTGAGGGCACCACAGCCTGTAAAACCTTTCTCCCAAAAACAGCTTCACCCGAAGCAAAAACGTCAAATTTGTAAAACTTTGTAAAAAGTGTGTAAGGAGGACCAGGTAGCTGCCTTACAAATCTGCTCCATAGAGGCCTTATTCTTAAAGGCCCAAGAAGAAGCCACAGCTCTAGTTGAGTGAGCCGTAATCCTCTGAGTAGGCTTATGTCCCGCTGTCTCATAGGCCAAACGAATCAAGCTCCTCAGCCAAAAGGAAAAAGAAGTCTTCTGCCCCTTACGCTTCCCCGAATAGACAACAAACGACGTGGAGGTTTGTCTGAAATCCTTCATAGCCTGAAGATAGAATTTCAAGGCTCGTACCACATCTAAGTTGTGAAGTAACCGTTCCTTCGAAGAAGAAGGATTAGGACACAAGGAAGGAACCACAATATCCAGATTAATGTTACGATCAGACACTACCTTAGGGAGAAACCCCAGTGCAGTGCGAAGAACGGTCTTATCTGTATGAAAAACCAGGTAAGGAGGCTCACATTGCAAGGCCACTAATTCAGACACCCTGTGAGCCGAGGCAATGGCCAGTAGAAAAAGAACCTTCCAAGACAAAGTCTTAATGTCAAGAGAATGCATAGGCTCGAACGGAGCACCCTGCTAAACCTTCAGAACTAGATTCAGTCTCCAAGGAGGAGCAGAATTCCTAAACACAGGCCTGATCCTGGACAGAGCCTGAACAAAAGATTCCATATCAGGGAGCTCAGCAAATCAGTCACCTTAAAGAACTGGCGGCAAGTCCTTTCACCAAACCATCATGAAGGAAGGAAAGAAAGAATTCTGGATACCCTGACCTTATGCCAGGAATAGCCACGAGATTCACACCAAAGTAGGTCCTCCACAGCTTATGACAGATGCGACGGGTGACCTGCTTTCTGGCTTGAATGAGAGTATCAATCACCCTCTCAGAAAATCCTCTTCTGGCTAAGACTAAGCGTTCAATCTCAACGCAGTCAGCCTCAGAAAATATAGATTCTGATGCACAAAGGGACCCTGTACCAGCAGATCCCTGCGACAGGGCAACCTCCATGGAGGAAACGATGACATCCCCACTAGATCCCACGTCCTCCGCGGCCATGACTGAGCAATCAGAATAGTTGACGCTTGCTCCTGTTTGATGCGTGCCACTACACAAGGTAGAAGTGGTAATGGCGGAAATATGTAAACTAGGGTGAAGCCCCACGGCACTGCTAAGGCATCTATCATCTCTGCCTGGGGATCCCTGGACCGCGACCCGTATCTGGATAGCTTGAAGTTGAGTCTGGACGCCATGAGATCTATCTGTGGAGTCTCCAAACTGTTGCAAGTATCCGCAAACACTTTGGGGTGAAGAGACCATTCCCCCGGATGAAACGACTGTCTGCTGAGAAAATCCGCTTCCCAGTTGTCCACTCCTGTGATGTGGATCACTGATAGCAAGCAGTTGTGGGATTCCGCCCACTCCAGAATTCAAGAAACTTCCCTCATGGCTAGAGAGTTTCTCGTACCCCCCTGATGGTTGATGTAAGCAACCGAGGTAATGTTGTCCGACTGGAATCTGATGAACCAGGAAAGGCCAAGCCCCCAGAGCATTGAAGATCGCCCGAAGTTCCAGAATGTTGATCCGGAGAAGAGACTCCTTCTGATTTCAACTGCCCTGTACCTTCCTGGCACCCCAAACTGCTCTCCAACCTGAAAAACTCACGTCCGTAGCCACAATCTCCCAAGAAAGTCTGAGGAAGGATGTCCCCTGGGACAGCTGATCTGGACGGAGCCACCAAGAGAGATTTTCTGGACCCGATGTCCAGAGATATCAGTTGGGATAGGTCCGAAGGATCGCCGTTCCACTGCCTCAGCATGCATAGCTGAAGAGGCCTCAGATGGAACCTGGCGAATGGAATGACATCTATAGTGGATACCATGAGCCCAATTACCTCCATGCACCGGGCCACTGATGGCCTTGAGGAGGATTGAAGGGCAAGACAGTTGGAGACCATCTTGCAACGTCTCTAATCTGTAAGGAATATTTTCATGGCTATGGAGTCTATTATTGTGCCCAGGAACTCCACTCTGTTACTGGGGACCAGAAAACTCTTTCCTGAGTTTACCTTCCAACCTTGAGATTGCAGAAGAAGGAGAAGAGCTCTCGAATCTTCCTCTGCTACCCGGTAGGACTGAGCCTGAACCAGGATGTCGTCCAGATAAGGAGCAACTGCTATCCCTCTGGATCAAGCCACCGCGAGAAGAGCTCCCAGAACCTTCATGAAGATTCTTGGAGCAGTAGCCAGCCCGAAGGAAAGAGCTACAAGTGGTGATCCAGAAAGGCAAACCTTAAGAACCTGAAGTGATCCTTGTGTATTGGCACATGAAGGTAAGCGTCCTTCAAGTCTATCATAGTCATAAACTGACCCTCTTGAACTAGGGGCAGTATAGACCTTATCGTCTCCATTTTGAACAATGGAACCAACAGAAACTTGTTTAAACACTTAAGGTCCAGAATCGGGCGAAACGTGCCCTTCTTTGGGACCACGAAAAGGTTTGAATAGTACCCCAGATCCCTTTCTGCTAGAGGTACCGGTACAATTACCCTTAGAGAGGAGAGATCCCTCCCACATTCTAGAAAGGCATCCCGTTTCTCTGGTTTTGTTGATAGATTTCACAAGAGGAATCTGCCCCTGGGGGGGATGAGTTTTAAAACCTATCCTGTACCCCTGGGCAACAACTTCCAGAACCAAAGGATCCTGTACGTCTCTCATCCAAGCCTCCGCAAAAAGAGAGATAGTCTGCCCCCTACGAGATCCAGAAACGGATCGGGGGCCGCCCCTTCATGCCGATTTTGTCTCGGCTGGCTTTTTGCTCTGCTTGGTTTTATTCCAAGACTGAGCGGGCTTCCAAGATCCCTTGGACTGCTCGGGTTTCGCAGCAGGTTGCTGTCATTGGGACTTGTCCGAACGAAAGGAACGAAAATTAGGACCCTTAGGTTTATTCTTCTTATTCTGTGGTAGAAAGGTACCCTTGCCCCCCGTGACTGTAGATATGATAGAGTCCAGGCCTGGACCAAATTGAGCAAAAAGAGGCTGCTTCTAGGGTGGTAACTAGCCATAGAACAAGCTATTATGCTATTGTTCGTTCCCAGGTTGAGTGCTTCTCTCTTTTTATTGATGCAAATTATGACACTTAGGGAAGTCTCCCTAAGTGTGATGCGGTAATCCAGACGTGGACCCGTTGCTCAGTGTGCCTAGAGGGATATGGCTGCACCTCACTTACGAGGCCCACAATAGGCCGAAACGTACGTCTGGGGTTTTGCTGTTTCTCTCGTTCAGAGAGGGATTGCCTGGTATTTCGGGGCTGGACTGCACTGTTAAGTCAGGATCAGACTGATATGCTACAGGAAAGTTCTTCTCTGTGAAAGGCACATATTGAGCAAAAAGTGGCTGCTTCTAGGGTGGTAACTAGCCATAGAACACGATATTATGCTATTGTTCGTTCCCAGGTTGAGCGCTTCTCTCTTTTTATTTACTGGACCAAATAGAGTCTTTCCCTGAAACGGAAGAGAAAGCAATATAGATTTGGACGTTATGTTAGCAGAGGTTCAATAATCACCTTCCGGAGATATTAACCCTTGATTCTATACAGATAAAAGGAGCCACACTGTGACCCTGTCTTCTTGAGTTATCATTACATATATAAAAAATGAAACAATCTTACCAGAATCACCGCCGGGGAACAGGAAAACAGCCTCTCAAGTTTGACAGTGTGTAGCATCGCTCCTGACATGGACTTGAGAGAAGAAAGCAGACAGCAAAACTCGTCAACGCTGTTAATATGAGTCAGGATGGTTTCGCAGAAAGACTCTCCCTGAACCTCCAGACTCTAACTTTCATCCGTGCGCTCACTGAGAGGCTGACAGGACTACTTAAAACTCCAGTCCTATCTCAAAGAGTATTACCCTCCATAAGAGACTACTCTGAAATCTTCTGACACTTCTCTGCCAACCGCCTGTGACGAAAGGCAAAGAATGACTGGGGGATGAGGGGAGTGGGGGAGATATTTAAGCCTTTGGCTGGGGTGTCTTTGCCTCCTCCTGGTGGCCAGGTTCTGTATTCCCACAAGTAATGAATGAAGCCGTGGACTCTATTAGATGGAAAACCTCCCTGCCTGTATTGGTTGTGCTAAGCTGCAGCACAAAATATAGCTGTGAAAAATCCGGCAACATAACACTTATCTGTGAATATGCACCACTACTACTACAGGATGCAAGAATATGTGAACTCAAAGATGGAGGCGTCCAGTATGAAAAAGCAAAGTTTCTCCATCTGGTACCTGTAAAAGGTTAAAATAAGAATAGCTCTGAATAGAGCTATCGGCACAAGAGAAAAATGTTAACATTTTACGTAGCAGCCTCTCTATTGAAGTTGTATCCAGAAGTTTAATGATCATTTAACAATGAAAGCCAAACAGTCTAATGGAGTAGGTGTTTTTAATGATAAAACAAAAGGGTTAACAAAATTACTCATCTTGGTGATAAATTTTTAAATCTGTTTTAAAGGCAATATTTGTGCTATGAAATATACTATTCATTCACAGAGCAGTAACAATTTATATAGTCTTGGTACTACGTAGATAAATAAGCAATGTATTTAAGATATGCACTTTACTATATAGTAAAAACATTTAAAAGACATGATGTGGGGTTACAAAAGAGAGAACTGAAAAGCTATAAAGATTGGCTACTGGGCTACATAGGATGCTAACAAAGATAGAAGGAAATTAAAATAATCTTTTCAGAAATATACTTAAAAATAATTTTAGATTCCATAACAGCTTTCAATAACTTCCACGTTTATCATGGATGGACAGAAATGTATAACACTCACACTCAGGATATAAACAGCCACGTTCTCTGCTCCCTTTCAAACACGTCTATAAATAGCTGAACAACACATTAACAAGAGAGAATGTTTTACAATTATGGCATAAGCAAATTAATAAGAAAATTAAGTTCTACAACTACAATATAATTTGTTCTTTCCTTGTACACTATGACAGGCAATTTTATTATTATTATTTTATTATTATAATTTATTTATGATAGCGGGGAGCGGTGTTGGTGAACGTTTTGTATGCAAGGGTGAGAATTGTGAAAATTATTCTTCTGTGTATGGGGAGCCAATGAAGAGACTCGCATAGAGGTGCAGCAGCTACAGAGCGACGGGAAAGGTGGATTAGCCTGGCAGAGGCATTTAGGATGGATTGAAGGGGGGAGAGGCGGGAAAGAGGAAGGCCAGTAAGTAGGTTATTGCAGTAGTCAAGTCGTGAAATAACAAGGGAGTGGATTATTTTCTTTGTGGTGTTCGCGCACAGAAAAGGTAGAATCTTGGAAATACTGCGTAGATGGTTGCGGCAGGATGTAGAAAGCAATTGTATATGGGTGACGAAGGATAGATTTGAGTGAAGTGTAACTCCGAGGCAGCGGACTTGGGGCGATGGGAAAATGGTGATGCCGTCAACAGGGATAGAGAAGTCGGCATAGAGCTTGAGGGGGGGATAAGGAGGAGCTCAGTCTTGGACATGTTAATCTTTAGGTGGTGAGAGGTCATCCAGGAAGAAATACCAGATAAGCAGTTGCTGACATGAGAGAGGACAGAGGGAGAGAGAGCAGGGGTGGAGAGGTAGATCTGGGTGTCATCAGCATAGAGGTGATATTTGAAGCCATAACTGTTGATAAGTTTACCCAGCGAAGAAGTATAAATGGAGAAGAGTAGAGGACCCAGAACAGATCCTTGAGGTACTCCAACAGACAGAGGCATTGGAGAGGAGGAGTCGCCGGCAAATGACACAGAAAAAGATCTGTGAGAAAGATAGGAGTGAATCCAGGAAAGAGCAGTGTCACAGAGGCCAAAAGAGCTAAGGGTCTGTAAGAGGAGTGGTGGTCAACTTTGTCGAAGGCAGCTGAGAGGTCAAGTAAGATGAGTATAGAGTAGTGGCCAATATTTATAGCAGAGAGAAGATGGTTAGTAACCTTGGTAAGGGCAGTCTCAGTTAAGTTTGGGGCGGAATCTGGATTGCAGGGGGTCAAGCAAGGAGTTGGCGGACAGGAAGTGGGTTAGGCGATTGTAAACTAGTTTTTAAAGGAGTTTTGATGTTAGTGGAAGCAGTGATATGGGGCGGTAGCTTTCAGGAGAATTAGGGTAGAGGGAGAGTATGGGAGTGACTTTGCGTGTTTGAAAGAAGATGGGAATGAGCCGGTAGAGAGAGAGATAGGTTGAAGATGTGGGTAAGAGCAGGAGTGAGGGTAGAAGATAGGGGGGTATTAGATGGGAAGGGATAGGGTCGAGTGGGCAGGTAGTGAGGCGTGAGGAAGAAACTTTATTCTCAGTTGCTGGATGGAAGATGCAGAGGGTGGCAGAGGGAGTAACTGGGCCTGTTGTTGGAATATTACAGGTTGGTGTTAGGATGCTGCTTCGGATAGTATGTGTTTTGTTTAAAAAGTAGTCTGCCAGGTCTTGAGCACTAAAGACAGATCGGGGGGGGGGGGGGGGCTAAGGCTTGGCTAAGTGAAGGGCAGAAGTGTATGAGCGAAGAATAAACTTATAGTGTATGAAATCAGGTTCAGAGTGAGTTTTCCTCCAGACACGCTCAGCAGTACGGGAGCATTTTTGCAAATAGCGTGTTTGCTGAGAGTGCCAGGGCTGAAACGGACGGTGTGATGTTTTGCGCAGTTGGGGAGGGGCAAGTGTGTCTAGTGCCAAGGAAAATACTAGTTCTAAAAACTTGAGGAGTAAACAATCATTAATTACAGTTCAAGCTACAGTAACCATATACATTCCTTCCCAAGCTTGCTTGAGCTTTGGGTCAGATATCTTATTTCCAATATATGACAAATGTAAGAACCAAACACGGACCTTTGCAAACTCATTAAGTAAGGAGGTAGAACAAGGGGAAGGATGAGGACTTTCCTACATTCCTCTTACTCAACTCAGCAGGAGTGTTGTATCTGAAGACATCTTATTAAAACCACTGTATAAAGTTAAAGGGACACTGAACCCAAATTTTTTCTTTTGTAATTCAGAAAGAGCATGCAATTTTAAGCAACTTTCTAATTTACTCCTATTATCAATTTTTCTTCGTTCTCTTGCTATGATTATTTGAAAAAGAAGGCATCTAAGCTTTTTTTTGGTTTCAGTACTCTGGACAGCACTTATTTATTGGTGGATGAATTTATCCACCAATCAGCAAGGACAACCCAGGTTGTTCACCAAAAATGGGCCGGCATCTAAACTTACATTGTTGCATTTTAAATAAAGATACCAGGAGAATGAAGAAAATTTGATAATAGGAGTAAATTAGAAAGTTGCTTAACCCCTTAACGACTGAGGACGTGCAGGGTACGTCCTCAGAAAAAAGGCAGTTAACGCCTGAGAACGTACCCTGCACGTCCTCAGTGTGGAAAGCAGCTGGAAGCGATCCTGATCACTTCCAGCTGTTTTCCGGTTATTGCAGGATGCGTCGATATTGAGGCATCCTGCAATAACATTTTTTACCCCTCCGGTGCAGAGAGAGCCACTCTGTGGCCCTCTCTGCACCGGACATCGATGGCCGCATTCGTTGGTGGGTGGGAGCTGAAGTGGGAGGTGGGTGGGCGGCCATCGATGGCTTCTTGGTCAGAGAGGGGGGCGGGATCGGGGGCGGTATCGCCGGAGGCGCGCACGGGCGCGTGCACGGGGAGGGAGCGGGTGGGAACCACTTACACTACAGAAACGTTTTTTTTTTATTATGGGGAGAAAGGAGGGATAAAATCCCTGATTAAAGTCATCTAAGGGATCTGGGAGGGGGTGGGGGATTAGTCTTGGGGGGGGGAAGCTACACTGCAGAAAAACCAAAAATAAAAAAAAATAAAAACATTTTTACATGCAAACTGGGTACTGGCAGACAGCTGCCAGTACCCAAGATGGCCCCCAATAAGGCAGAGGGGGAGGGTTAGAGAGCTGTTTTGGGGGGGATCAGGGAGGTTGGGGGCTAAGGGGGGGAATCTTACACAGCAGCATATGTAAATATGCTATATATAAAAAAAGATACCTTTTATTTTAGTACTGGCAGACTTTCTGCCAGTACTTAAGATGGCAGGGACAATTTTTGGTGGTGGGGGAGGAAAGAGAGCTCTTTGGGAGGGATCAGGGGGTCTGATGTGTCAGGTGGGAAGCTGATCTCTACACTAAAGCTAAAATTAACCCTGCAAACTCCATACAAGCTACCTAATTAACCCCTTCATTGCTGGGCATAATTCACGTGTTGTGCGCAGTGGCATTTAGCGGCCTTCTAATTACCAAAAAGCAACACCAAATCCATATATGTCTGCTATTTTTGAACAAAGGAGACCCCAGAGAAGCATTTACAACCATTTGTGCCATAATTGCACAAAATGTTTGTAAATGATTTCAGTGAGAAATCTAAAATTATGAAAAATTTAACGTTTTTCTTTATTTGATCGCATTTGGCGGTGAAATGGTGGCATGAAATATACCAAAATGGGCGTAGATCAATACTTTGGGTTGTCTACTACACTACACTAAAGCTAAAATTACCCCAAAAAGCTCCCTACATGCTCCCTTATTAACCCCTTCCCTGCTGTGCATAATACACGCATGGTGCGCAGTGGCATTTAGCGGCCTTCTAATTACCAAAAAGCAACGTCAAAGCCATATATGTCTGCTATTTCTGAACAAAGGGGATTCCAGAGAAAAATTTACAACCATTTATGCCATAATTGCACAAGCTGTTTGTAAATAATTTCAGTGAGAATCCTAAAGTTTGTGAAAAAATTTGTGAAAAAGTGAACAATTTTTTTTATTTGATCGCATTTGGTGGTGAAATGGTGGCATGAAATATACCAAAATGGGCCTAGATCAATACTTTGGGATGTCTTCTAAAAAAATATATATACATGTCAAGGGATATTCAGGTATTCCTGACAGATATCAGGGTTCCAATGTAACTAGCGCTCATTTTGAAAAAAAGTGGTTTGGAAATAGCAAAGTGCTACTTATATTTATTGCCCTATAACTTGCAAAAAAAAAGCAAAGAACATGTAAACATTGGGTATTTCTAAACTCTGGACAAAATTTAGAAATTATTTAGCATGGGTGTTTTTTGGTGGTTGTAGATGTGTAACAGATTTTGGGGGACAAAGTTAGAAAAAGTGTGTTTTTTTTCCATTTTTTCCTCATATTTTATAAAAAATTTTTTATAGTAAATTATAAGATATGATGAAAATAATGGTATCTTTAGAAAGTCCATTTAATGGCGAGAAAAACAGAATTTATGTTTACCTGATAAATTTCTTTCTCCAACGGTGTGTCCGGTCCACGGCGTCATCCTTACTTGTGGGATATTCTCTTCCCCAACAGGAAATGGCAAAGAGCCCAGCAAAGCTGGTCACATGATCCCTCCTAGGCTCCGCCTACCCCAGTCATTCGACCGACGTTAAGGAGGAATATTTGCATAGGAGAAACCATATGGTACCGTGGTGACTGTAGTTAAAGAAAATAAAATATCAGACCTGATTAAAAAAACCAGGGCGGGCCGTGGACCGGACACACCGTTGGAGAAAGAAATTTATCAGGTAAACATAAATTCTGTTTTCTCCAACATAGGTGTGTCCGGTCCACGGCGTCATCCTTACTTGTGGGAACCAATACCAAAGCTTTAGGACACGGATGAAGGGAGGGAGCAAATCAGGTCACCTAAATGGAAGGCACCACGGCTTGCAAAACCTTTCTCCCAAAAATAGCCTCAGAAGAAGCAAAAGTATCAAACTTGTAAAATTTGGTAAAAGTGTGCAGTGAAGACCAAGTCGCTGCCCTACATATCTGATCAACAGAAGCCTCGTTCTTGAAGGCCCATGTGGAAGCCACAGCCCTAGTGGAATGAGCTGTGATTCTTTCGGGAGGCTGCCGTCCGGCAGTCTCGTAAGCCAATCTGATGATGCTTTTAATCCAAAAAGAGAGAGAGGTAGAAGTTGCTTTTTGACCTCTCCTTTTACCTGAATAAACAACAAACAAGGAAGATGTTTGTCTAAAATCCTTTGTAGCATCTAAATAGAATTTTAGAGCGCGAACAACATCCAAATTGTGCAACAAACGTTCCTTCTTCGAAACTGGTTTCGGACACAGAGAAGGTACGATAATCTCCTGGTTAATGTTTTTGTTAGAAACAACTTTTGGAAGAAAACCAGGTTTAGTACGTAAAACCACCTTATCTGCATGGAACACCAGATAAGGAGGAGAACACTGCAGAGCAGATAATTCTGAGACTCTTCTGGCAGAAGAAATCGCAACTAAAAACAAAACTTTCCAAGATAATAACTTAATATCAACGGAATGTAAGGGTTCAAACGGAACCCCCTGAAGAACTGAAAGAACTAAATTGAGACTCCAAGGAGGAGTCAAAGGTTTGTAAACAGGCTTGATTCTAACCAGAGCCTGCACAAAGGCTTGAACATCTGGCACAGCTGCCAGTTTTTTGTGAAGTAATACCGACAAGGCAGAAATCTGTCCCTTCAGGGAACTTGCAGATAATCCTTTTTCCAATCCTTCTTGAAGGAAGGATAGAATCCTAGGAATCTTAACCTTGTCCCAAGGGAATCCTTTAGATTCACACCAACAGATATATTTTTTCCAAATTTTGTGGTAAATCTTTCTAGTCACAGGCTTTCTGGCCTGAACAAGAGTATCGATAACAGAATCTGAGAATCCTCGCTTCGATAAAATCAAGCGTTCAATCTCCAAGCAGTCAGCTGGAGTGAAACCAGATTCGGATGTTCGAACGGACCCTGAACAAGAAGGTCTCGTCTCAAAGGTAGCTTCCAAGGTGGAGCCGATGACATATTCACCAGATCTGCATACCAAGTCCTGCGTGGCCACGCAGGAGCTATCAAGATCACCGACGCCCTCTCCTGCTTGATCCTGGCTATCAGCCTGGGGATGAGAGGAAATGGCGGGAACACATAAGCTAGTTTGAAGGTCCAAGGTGCTACTAGTGCATCCACTAGAGCCGCCTTGGGATCCCTGGATCTGGCCCCGTAGCAAGGAACTTTGAAGTTCTGACGAGAGGCCATCAGATCCATGTCTGGAATGCCCCACAGGTGAGTGACTTGGGCAAAGATTTCCGGATGGAGTTCCCACTCCCCCGGATGTAATGTCTGCCGACTCAGAAAATCCGCTTCCCAATTTTCCACTCCTGGGATGTGGATAGCAGACAGGTGGCAGGAGTGAGACTCCGCCCAAAGAATTATTTTGGTTACTTCTTCCATCGCTAGGGAACTCCTTGTTCCCCCCTGATGGTTGATGTACGCAACAGTCGTCATGTTGTCTGATTGAAACCGTATGAACCTGGTCCTCGCAAGCTGGGGCCAGGCCTGGAGAGCATTGAATATCGCTCTCAGTTCCAGAATATTTATCGGTAGAAGAGATTCTTCCCGAGACCAAAGACCCTGAGCTTTCAGGGATCCCCAGACCGCGCCCCAGCCTATCAGACTGGCGTCGGTCGTGACAATGACCCACTCTGGTCTGTGGAACATCATCCCTTGAGACAGATTGTCCAGGGACAGCCACCAACGGAGTGAGTCTCTGGTCTTCTGATTTACTTGTATCTTCGGAGACAAGTCTGTATAGTCCCCATTCCACTGACTGAGCATGCACAGTTGTAATGGTCTTAGATGAATGCGCGCAAAAGGAACTATGTCCATCGCCGCCACCATCAACCCGATCACTTCCATGCACTGAGCTATGGAAGGAAGAGGAACGGAATGAAGTATCCGACAAGAGTCCAGAAGCTTTGTTTTTCTGGCCTCTGTTAGAAAGATCCTCATTTCTAAGGAGTCTATAATTGTTCCCAAGAAGGGAACCCTTGTTGACGGGGATAGAGAACTCTTTTCCACGTTCACTTTCCAGCCGTGAGATCTGAGAAAGGCCAGGACAATGTCCGTGTGAGCCTTTGCTTGAGGAAGGGACGACGCTTGAATCAGAATGTCGTCCAGGTAAGGTACTACTGCAATGCCCCTTGGTCTTAGCACCGCTAGAAGGGACCCTAGTACCTTTGTGAAAATCCTTGGAGCAGTGGCTAATCCGAAAGGAAGCGCCACGAACTGGTAATGTTTGTCCAGGAATGCAAACCTTAGGAACCGATGATGTTCCTTGTGGATAGGAATATGTAGATACGCATCCTTTAAATCCACCGTGGTCATGAATTGACCTTCCTGGATGGAAGGAAGGATAGTTCGGATGGTTTCCATCTTGAACGATGGGACCTTGAGAAATTTGTTTAAGATCTTGAGATCTAGGATTGGTCTGAACGTTCCCTCTTTTTTGGGAACTATGAACAGATTGGAGTAGAACCCCATCCCCTGTTCTCTTAATGGAACAGGATGAATCACTCCCATTTTTAACAGGTCTTCTACACAATGTAAGAACGCCTGTCTTTTTATGTGGTCTGAAGACAACTGCGACCTGTGGAACCTCCCCCTTGGGGGAAGTCCCTTGAATTCCAGAAGATAACCCTGGGAGACTATTTCTAGCGCCCAAGGATCCAGAACATCTCTTGCCCAAGCCTGAGCGAAGAGAGAGAGTCTGCCCCCCACCAGATCCGGTCCCGGATCGGGGGCCAATATTTCATGCTGTCTTGGTAGCAGTGGCAGGTTTCTTGGCCTGCTTTCCCTTGTTCCAGCCTTGCATTGGTCTCCAAGCTGGCTTGGCCTGAGAAGTATTACCCTCTTGCTTAGAGGACGTAGCACCTTGGGCTGGTCCGTTTTTACGAAAGGGACGAAAATTAGGTCTATTTTTTGCCTTGAAAGGCCGATCCTGAGGAAGGGCGTGGCCCTTACCCCCAGTGATATCAGAGATAATCTCTTTCAAGTCAGGACCAAACAACGTTTTCCCCTTGAAAGGAATGTTTAGTAGCTTGTTCTTGGAAGACGCATCAGCCGACCAAGATTTCAACCAAAGCGCTCTGCGCGCCACAATAGCAAACCCAGAGTTCTTAGCCGCTAACTTAGCCAATTGCAAAGAGGCGTCTAGAGTGAAAGAATTAGCCAATTTGAGAGCATTGATTCTGTCCATAATCTCCTCATAAGGAGGAGAGTCACTATCGAGCACTTTAAGCAGTTCATCAAACCAGAAATATGCGGCAGTAGTGACAGGGACAATGCATGAAATGGGTTGTAGAAGGTAACCCTGCTGAACAAACATCTTTTTAAGCAAACCTTCTAATTTTTTATCCATAGGATCTTTGAAAGCACAACTATCCTCTATGGGAATAGTGGTGCGTTTGTTTAAAGTAGAAACCGCTCCCTCGACCTTGGGGACTGACTGCCATAAGTCCTTTCTGGGGTCGACCATAGGAAACAATTTTTTAAATATGGGGGGAGGGACGAAAGGAATACCGGGCCTTTCCCATTCTTTATTAACAATGTCCGCCACCCGCTTGGGTATAGGAAAAGCTTCTGGGAGCCCCGGCACCTCTAGGAACTTGTCCATTTTACATAGTTTCTCTGGGATGACTAAATTTTCACAATCATCCAGAGTGGATAATACCTCCTTAAGCAAAATGCGGAGATGTTCCAATTTAAATTTAAATGTAATCACATCAGATTCAGCCTGCTGAGAAATGTTCCCTAAATCAGTAATTTCTCCCTCAGACAAAACCTCCCTGGCCCCCTCAGATTGGGTTAGGGGCCCTTCAGAGATATTAATATCAGCGTCGTCATGCTCTTCAGTAACTAAAACAGAGCAGCCACGCTTACGCTGACAAGGGTTCATTTTGGCTAAAATGTTTTTGACAGAATTATCCATTACAGCCGTTAATTGTTGCATAGTAAGGAGTATTGGCGCGCTAGATGTACTAGGGGCCTCCTGAGTGGGCAAGACTCGTGTAGACGAAGGAGGGAATGATGCAGTACCATGCTTACTCCCCTCACTTGAGGAATCATCTTGGGCATCATTGTCATTATCACATAAATCACATTTATTTAAATGAATAGGAATTCTGGCTTCCCCACATTCAGAACACAGTCTATCTGGTAGTTCAGACATGTTAAACAGGCATAAACTTGAACAGAAAGTACAAAAAACGTTTTAAAATAAAACCGTTACTGTCACTTTAAATTTTAAACTGAACACACTTTATTACTGCAATTGCGAAAAAACATGAAGGAATTGTTCAAAATTCACCAAATTTTCACCACAGCGTCTTAAAGCTTTGAAAATATTGCACACCAATTTTGGAAGCTTTAACCCTTAAAATAACGGAACCGGAGCCGTTTTAAGCTTTAAACCCCTTTACAGTCCCTGGTATCTGCTTTGCTGAGACCCAACCAAACCCAAAGGGGAATACGATACCAAATGACGCCTTCAGACGTCTTTTATAAGTATCAGAGCTCCTCTCACATGCGACTGCATGCCATGCCTCTCAAAAACAAGTGCGCAACACCGGCGCGAAAATGAGACTCTGCCTATGCTTTGGGAAAGCCCCTAAAGAATAAGGTGTCTAAAACAGTGCCTGCCGATATTATTATATCAAAATACCCATAAAAAATGATTCCTCAAGGCTAAATATGTGTTAATAATCAATCGATTTAGCCCAGAAAAAGTCTACAGTTTAAATAAGCCCTTGTGAAGCCCTTATTTACAATCGTAATAAACATGGCTTACCGGATCCCATAGGGAAAATGACAGCTTCCAGCATTACATCGTCTTGTTAGAATGTGTCATACCTCAAGCAGTAAGAGACTGCACACTGTTCCCCCAACTGAAGTTAATTGCTCTCAACAGTCCTGTGTGGAACAGCCATGGATTTTAGTTACGGTTGCTAAAATCATTTTCCTCATACAAACAGAATTCTTCATCTCTTTTCTGTTTCTGAGTAAATAGTACGTACCAGCACTATTTGAAAATAACAAACTCTTGATTGAATAATGAAAAACTACAGTTAAACACTAAAAAACTCTAAGCCATCTCCGTGGAGATGTTGCCTGTACAACGGCAAAGAGAATGACTGGGGTAGGCGGAGCCTAGGAGGGATCATGTGACCAGCTTTGCTGGGCTCTTTGCCATTTCCTGTTGGGGAAGAGAATATCCCACAAGTAAGGATGACGCCGTGGACCGGACACACCTATGTTGGAGAAAACGGTATATAATATGTGTGGGTACAGTAAAAGAGTAAGAGGAAAATTACAGCTAAACACAAACACTGCAAAAATGTAAAAATAGCCTTGGTCCCAAATGGACAGAAAATGTAAAAGTGCTGTGGTCATTAAGGGGTTAAAATTTCATGCTCAATCTGAATCACGAAATAAAATTTTTGGGTACAGTGTCCCTTTAACCTCTTGCTTTATATCCACTAATAAAGAGACATTCCATTTTATATAGATCTACTCAGACAGAGGCCACGTCAAAACATCCAATACCAGGAAACAATCCATTCCAGAAAGCAAGTCCTTACTTGCTCTCACTGGTCATATGTTACTGATCTGAATAATGTTAAAGGGACAGTGTTCCCTAAGTTTTTCTCCCCTCTAATTTGTTCCCAATAATCCATTTTACCTGCTGGAGTGTTTTAAATTATTTACAAATAGCTAATTTAGCTTTATTTTTGTATTTGAAGTAGCTGATTTTGCCTGTGGCATCCCTACCTATACTGAACGTTTCTACCCTTAAAGGGACATGAAACACAAACATTTTCTTTCATGATTTAGGTAGAACATACCATTTTAATTTTAGTATACTTCTGTTATCAAATTTGCTTAATTTTCTTGGTATCATTTGTTGAAGGAGCAGCAATACACTACTGGTTTCTAACAGAACAAATGGGTGAGCCAATGACAATCAGTATTTATATGCAGCCACCAATCAGCAGCTAGAACCTAGGTTATTTGCTGCTCATGAGCTTACCTAAACAAACATTTCAGCAAAGGATAACAAGAGGAGGACGCAAATTAAATAATAGAAGTAAAAAAGTCGTATGCTCTGTCTAAATCACAAATGTCTAATTATGAGTTTACTGTCCTTTTAAAGGGACAATGTACCCAAAAATTTTCTTTCGTGATTCAGATAGAGCATGAAATTTTAAACAACTTTCTAATTTACTCCTATTATCAAATTTTCTTCATTCTCTTGGTATCTTAATTTGAAATGCAAGAATGTAAGTTTAGATGCTGGCCCATTTTTGATGAACAACCTGGGTTGTCCTTGCTGATTGGTGGATAAATTCATCCACCAATAAAAAAGTGCTGTCCAGAGTACTGAAACCAAAAAAAAGCTTAGATGCCTTCTTTTTCAAATAATGATAGCAAGAGAACGAAGAAAAATTGATAATAGGAGTAAATTAGAAAGTTGCTTAAAATTGCATGCTCTTTCTGAATTACAAAAGAAAAAATTTGGGTATAGTGTCCCTTTGAGTATTGACTATAAAAAGGCTATGTAAACGGCTAGATTTGGAGTTCTGTGGCCAAAGGGGTGCGTTAGCTACGCATGCTTTTTTTCCCCCCGCACCTTTTAAATACCGCTGGTATTTAGAGTTCACAAAATGGCTGCGTTAGGCTCCAAAAAGGGAGCGTAGAGGCATATTTACCGCCACTGCAACTCTCAATACCAGCGGTGCTTACGGACGCGGCCAGCATGAAAAACGTGCTCGTGCACGATTCCCCCATAAGAAACAATGGGGCCGTTTGAGCTGAAAAAAAAAACCTAACACCTGCAAAAAAGCAGCGTTCAGCTCCTAACGCAGCCCCATTGTTTCCTATGGGGAAACCGTTTCTAAGTCTGCACCTAACACCCTAACATGTACCCCGAGTCTAAACACTTACACTTATTAACCCCTAATCTGCCGCCCCTGCTATCGCTGACCCCTGCATTACACTTTTAACCCCTAATCTGCCGCTTCGTACACAGCCGCAACCTACATTATACCTATGTACCCCTAATCTGCTGCCCCTAACACCGCCGACCACTATATTATATTTATTAACCCCTAATCTGCCGCCCCCAACGCCGCCGCTACCTTACCTACACTTATTAACCCCTAATCCGCCTCACTCCCGCCTCAAATACACTATAATAAATAGTATTAACCCCTAATCTGCCCTCCCTAACATCGTCGACACCTAACTTCAAGTATTAACCCCTAATCTGCCGACCGTACCTCACCGCTACTATAATAAAATGTATTAACCCCTAAAGCTAAGTCTAACCCTAACCCCCCCAAGTTAAATATAATTTAAATCTAACGAAATAAATTAAATCTTATTAAATAAATTATTCCTATTTAAAGCTAAATACTTACCTGTAAAATAAACCCTAATATAGCTACAATATAAATAATAATTATATTGTAGCTATTTTAGGATTAATATTTATTTTACAGGCAACTTTGTATTTATTTTAACCAGGTACAATAGCTATTAAATAGTTAATAACTATTTAATAGCTACCTAGTTAAAATAAATACAAAATTACCTGTAAAATAAATCCTAACCTAAGTTACAATTAAACCTAACACTACACTATCAATAAATTAATTACATACAAATACCTACAAATAAATACAATTAAATAAACTAACTAAAGTACAAAAAAAAAGAACTAAGTTACAAAAAATAAAAAAATAATTTACAAACATTATAAAAATATTACAACAATTTTAAGCTAATTACACCTACTCTAAGCCCCCTAATAAAATAAAAAAGCCCCCCAAAATAAAAAAATGCCCTGCCCTATTCTAAAATAAAAATTGAAAAGCTCTTTTACCTTACCAGCCCTTAAAAGGGCCTTTTGCGGGGCATGCCCCAAAGAATTCTGCTCTTTTGCCTGTAAAAAAAAACATACAATACCCCCCCCAACATTACAACCCACCACCCACATACCCCTAATCTAACCCAAACCCCCCTTAAATAAACCTAACACTACCCCTGAAGATCTCCCTACCTTGTCTTCACCACGCCGGGTATCACCGATCCGTCCACAAGAGGCTCCGAAGTCTTCATCCAAGCCCAAGCGGGGGCTGAAGAGGTCCATCATCCGGCTGAAGTCTTGATCCAAGCGGGGGCTGAAGAGATCCATCATCCGGCTGAAGTCTTGATCCAAGCGGGGGCTGAAGAGATCCATCATCCGGCCGAAGTCTTCTATCAAGCGGCATCTTCAATCTTCTTTCTTCCGGATCCATCTTCATCCCGCCGACGCGGAACATCCATCCTGGCCGACGACTTCCCGACGAATGACGGTTCCTTTAAGGGACGTCATCCAAGATGGCGTCCCTCGAATTCCGAGGATTCTATCAGTCAATCGGAATTAAGGTAGGAAAATTCTGATTGGCTGATGGAATCAACCAATCAGATTCAAGTTCAATCCGATTGGCTGATCCAATCAGCCAATCAGATTGAGCTTGCATTCTATTGGCTGATCGGAACAGCCAATAGAATGCGAGCTCAATCTGATTGGCTGATTCCATCAGCCAATCAGAATTTTCCTACCTTAATTCCGATTGGCTGATAGATAGCCCCCGCTTGGGCTTGGATGAAGACTTCAGAGCCTCTTGTGGACGGATCGGTGATACCCGGCGTGGTGAAGACAAGGTAGGGAGATCTTCAGGGGCTTAGTGTTAGGTTTATTTAAGGGGGGTTTGGGTTAGATTAGGGGTATGTGGGTGGTGGGTTGTAATGTTGGGGGGGGGGGGGGGTATTGTATGGTTTTTTTTTTACAGGCAAAAGAGCAGAATTCTTTGGGGCATGCCCCGCAAAAGGCCCTTTTAAGGGCTGGTAAGGTAAAAGAGCTTTTCAATTTTTATTTTAGAATAGGGCAGGGTATTTTTTTATTTTGGGGGGCTTTGTTATTTTATTAGGGGGATTAGAGTAGGTGTAATTAGCTTAAAATTGTTGTAATATTTTTATAATGTTTGTAAATTATTTTTTTATTTTTTGTACTTTAGTTAGTGCATTTATTTGTAGGTATTTGTATTTAATTAATTTATTGATAGTGTAGTGTTAGGTTTAATTGTAGATAATTGTAGGTATTTTATTTAATTAATTTATTGATAGTGTAGTGTTAGGTTTAATTGTAGATAATTGTAGGTATTTTATTTAATTAATTTATTGATAGTGTAGTGTTAGGTTTAATTGTAACTTAGGTTAGGATTTATTTTACAGGTAATTTTGTAATGATTTTAACTAGGTAGCTATTAAATAGTTATTAACTATTTAATAGCTATTGTACCTGGTTAAAATAAATACAAAGTTGCCTGTAAAATAAATATAAATCCTAAAATAGCTACAATATAATTATTATTTATATTGTAGCTATATTAGGGTTTATTTTACAGGTAAGTATTTAGCTTTAAATAGGAATAATTTATTTAATAAGAAATAATTTATTTTGTTAGATAAAAATTATATTTAACTTAGGGGGGTGTTAGGGTTAGACTTAGCTTTAGGGGTTAACAAATTTATTAAGAGTAGCGGTGAGGTCCGGTCGGCAGATTAGGGGTTAATAATTGAAGTTAGGTGTCGGTGATGTTAGGGAGGGCAGATTAGGGGTTAATACTATTTATTATAGGGTTATTGAGGCGGGAGTGAGGCGGATTAGGGGTTAATAACTTTATTATAGTAGCAGTGAGGTCCGGTCGGCAGATTAGGGGTTAATTGTAGGTAGGTGGCGGCGACGTTGGGGGGGCAGATTAGGGGGTAATAAATATATCTAG